>NC_057805.1:510818052-510959103 GCF_018294505.1 Triticum aestivum | reverse complement strand
GTTCTCCCAGCTGCGGAACGGTTTTCTCGCATTTTTTGACAGCTGCTTGTTGGCTCGAGCTTGAGCTCGCTTCTTTCTGTAGGATGTGCCTTCCTGATTTGGCGCTCATAGTCTGAGTCAACAGGCTTGGGAGCTGGTGGTCTAGCCATACGAATGAAGTGGTCAATCTTTTCCTCAGGCACATTCTCCCTCGGCGGCGTTGCCGGTTTCGGTCGAAAATGAGCGTCCACTTCGGCCCGCACTATTGCATCGTTTTGCTCCTCGGTCATGTCGTAAGGCGTCTGAGGAAGAGGAGCGAGGCTGCTTGGACCATATTTATATCGCTTGTCTCCGCCTGTACTTTTTGTACTACCTCGACTCGTACCGCTATGCACCATAGCTGCGGCGTGTCTCTTCTGCGATTGCTTAGGCGGCAGAGACGGCTGACGTGGCTTAGTTGGAGCAGGAGGAGTGGCCTGACGCTGTGCCGAACTTGAAAAAGGAGGTGTGGCCTGACACGGTGTCGGACTTGAAGCAGGAGGTGTGGCCTGACGCTGTGCCGGACTTGAAGCAGGAGGGGTGGCCTGACACGGTGTCAGACTTGAAACAGGAGGAGTGGCCTGATGCTGTGCCGGACTTGAAGCAGGAGTCTGCTCACGCGTTCATGGACTTGGAGGAGCGGGAGTCTGCTGACACGGTGGCGGACTTCGAGGAGGAGTCGGCAGACGCGGTGTCGGTGGACTTCGAAAGATGATGCAATCCTTTCTCCATAGGATGATACGATGTATGGCCTCTCCCAGTGTGTGCTCGTCGTCACCTCCAGGAATGTCAAGATCTAGCCCCGAATATGGGTCCACCACCTCATCAACCAAGACACGAGCATAGCCCTCTGGAATCGGGGCGCAATGGAAGGTTGCTTCGGGGGTAATTGTAAAAGCAACGGCGTCCGCCACCTTCATGGATATGTTCTTCATTTTGAAGTGTAGCTCACAGTTAGTGTTCTCTATGATGTCATCCACAGGGTATGTATCCAGCAGTGCGTCGCCCGGGGCGGAACCAACGCTGCTTCTCGGCATGGATGGGACGGTGCTATCCAATGCTGGATGATCATCCGCTTGCTGTTGCCGCTGCTGAGACCCCCTTTCCGGGCTAAGTGACTCGATCTGCTGCTGCTGCTGTTGCTGGAATTTGAGTGCCAAGTCCCCATGCCTTGCTTCTAGGCCTTCAAGGCGTTCCGCGTCCTGCTTCCTCTGCTCCTCCTCCAGCTTCCTCTTCTTCTCCTCCTCCATCTTCTTTCTTGCACGGGTCCTGTAGTCGTCATTCCATTCTGAAAAGCCCTCATACCAGGGAATAACGCCCTTGCCTCGTGTTCTTCCCGGGTGTTCAGGATTTCCCAGGGCGCGCATAAGCTCGTCGTTCTCTCTGTTGGGCACGAACACCCCCTTTCGAGCATCTTCTATTGCGTCAAGTAACTTTTGTTTTGCTCCTTTTAGACTTGCCTTCTTCAAAACCAGGCCTGTCTTCGGGTCCAACGCCCCCCATGCACATAGAACCAAGTTCTACACCTGGGGGGCCAACTCCTAGTAACCGGAGTGACCCCTGCATCCTCCATCTCTTGCTCAGACTTATCCCACTTAGGCATTGCCACCGCGTAGCCACCTGGACCCAGCCTATGGAACTGCGTCTTTTTTGCGGCATTGGCCTTGTTTTTTCTCGACCGTTCATTAGATAATTCTGATTCCTTGAATTTCACGAAAGCGGGCCAGTGTTCTCTTTGCTTCTCCAGTGTTCCCTTGAATTCTGGAGTCTTCCTTTCTGCAGCGAGGTAGTTGGCCCATACAGTTTTCTTGTGGGTGTTGAATGCAATTGCCATCTTCTTAAGAGCAGCGTCCTTGACTTTCTGCACATCTGCATCAGTGAAATAATCTGGTAGGGTGAAATATTCCATCAGAGATTCCCAAAGCTTTTGTTTTGCTCTGTTGTCGACCCAAGTAACATCTGGGCGTTTAGTTTTTGTCTCTTTCATTCTTGAATGGAGATCGGGAGTTGGTCCTTCACAAGAACTCCGCACTGACGAACGAACTTGTTCGCAATGTTCTTAGGCGTGAGGGGTTCGCCACTAGCTTTGATGGAATCGATGTTGTACTTTACACCCTCCTTCAACTTTTTGCCCGGGCCGCGCTTTGTCCTGCTGTCTGTAGAAGCAGATTTGCTCGATCCGGAGGGCTGAAAGAAGAAAGATCGATTCGTTAATATATCTTCAAATAAAAAAACATGTGATGATCACTAGATGCCTGCTTATATAAATATACCTCGCCGGTAGTCTTTGTTATTTCAAGATCAACATTGTATTCGTCATCATAATCATTGTCTGCGTCATCATAATCATAATCATAGTTCATGACTTCATCAGCTCGGTCGTCGAGATCGAATATCTTATCATCACCCTCCCCGGTATTGTTCAGATATTGGGAGCCGTCATTTGCTTCATTCAGATCATCTGGCCTGCTAGGGCTGCGTATGATCTCGAACAGGGCCTCTTCTCCCTCTCTGCCGGTATTGTCCGCCATAGCTTTTATTTAACTAATACCGAAGAAATATAAAACAATTTAGTATTCAAATTACAATGCATGGATGCAATCAATAAGGAAAAACTGAATCATATAGTACATAATATGCATCGTCTCGAATAATATATAATCTCGAATACATCGTCTCGAATAATATATAATCTCGAATACATCGTCTCGAATAATATATAATCTCGAATACATCGTCTCGAATAATATATAATCTCGAATACATCGTCTCGAATAATATATAATCTCGAATACATCACTGGCTAGGTAGCTAATAAAGATCGAATACTATAGAAGAATCTAGGCCACTCGCGGTTCCTGGGGCGCGGGCGGTGGACACCCAAAGACAAGGAACCATCACAGGATCATATCTCCGGTCATCTGCCCAAAGAACCTGCCAGGTATTGGAGAACCTGACGTCCATAGCAGCCATGTAGCGATGGACACGTGCTCGTCCTCCTCCCTGACACGATGATGCACCACCTCCGGCGGGGCCGGCTCCCTCTGCACCGAATGTGGCCCACGCGAACGCCACCAAAGGAGATCAGGGTCGACGACGGGACCCGAGGCCGGGTTCCTCACCAAGCGTCGCGCCCCTCCAGGTAGCACCTCCCAGTGCCAGCCCGGCGGAGCCCAATCCCGGACATGGGTCCTCTGAAGCAGGACGTCGTCGCGAACAGGTCGACGGCGAGGATGCGGGCCGGGCATCGTCGACAACAAATACTATATGCCGCAAAAGTAAAGTAACATTTTTTAAATGATTGGATTGTGATTTCTTATATGCAAATTCTAAATTTTATAACTAAAAATATAATAAACTAAAAAAACATCGACCATATCTAAAACTAACATTTCTAACATTTCTATAACTAAAATTGTATAACTAATTTTTCTTTAACATTTCTATATAACAAACATTAATATAACATTAATATAGAAAAAACTAACATTTCTATATATAACTAACATTTCTATATAACTAACATTTCTATAACATTAATACAGAAAAAACTGAAAAAACTAAAAACTAATAACTAATAACAGAAAAACTAAAAACTAAAAACAGAAACTAAAAACTAAAACAGAACAAAAATTGTGTATGTGTGTGTGTATGGTGTGTGTGTGTATGTGTGTGTATGTGTTGTGTGTGCAGGCGACGGCGACGGCGAGCCAAGGCGACGGTGCCAGCGGCGCGCGCGGCCGCTTCGATTGGAGGGAGAGGAGAGGGGGACAGAGGCTCACAGTGCGGGCAAGGTCGAGGCGACGGCGACGCGGGGACGGGGACGCGGGCTGGTGCGGGGATGGGGACGGGACGGCGATGCGGACGGCGCGACGAGGACGGGGACGGCGCGGGACGGGGCGGCGGCGGTAAAGCAGAGAGAAGTGGGAGGAAACTAACGAAATTTTCGTAAGTGTTGTTTATATAGGAGGGGCCTTTAGTACCGGTTGGAGCCACCAACCGGTACTAAAGGTCGATTTTGGCCAGGCCAAGCGGCGGGAAGCGCACCCCTTTAGTACCGGGTGGTGGCTGCAACCGGTACTAAAGGCCCCCCTTTAGTACCGGTTGGAGCCACCACCCGGTACTAAAGGGGGTGCGCTGGCGCAGGTGCGGTGCGGCAAGTTTAGTCCCACCTCGCTAGCCGAGGGGCGCCCGCACTGGTTTATAAGCCCCAGTGCGGTAGCTCTCTCGAGCTCCTCTCCAAAGCAGGCCTACTTGGCCTAAATGTTCTGTGCTGCCCTGTGGGCCTACTGGGCCTTTGCGGGCCTGCATCCTGGCCCAACAACAGGTTGGGTTTCTAGTCGTATGCAGGCCGCTGTGGCGCAGTAGGCGGGCTTTTTTATTTTCTTATTTTTTTGCTTTATTTATTTTTGTTTTATTTATTTTTGTGTTGTTTTTTGCTCTATTTAGAGTTTTTTTGTGAATATTTTTGCTTTAGGTACAAAAAATTACAAACTTTCTATTAGTGCCGGTAGTTTACAAATTTGAATAGTTTACATTTTGAATTATTTGAAATTTGTGTGAATCACTAGTTTGTGAATAACTTAACTTTGAAAATAGATTTTTCAGTGATTCTTTTATCTTATGTTTAATATTAGTGTGTTTTATCATTATATTCAATTTGGTAATGCTTAGGTTATTTAAAAAATGAAATGCCTTTGTAACGGATGAGTTTTCGTGCGAAACCCTGATACTTCGAAAGAGATTGTCCATTTTGTACACGAAGTGCATCCAGTTTTTGCGGTAACCCTCTCTACTTTTTTGCACATGCTATGTGGGTGAAATTATGATACCATGCCAACTTTCAACCTTTTCTGAGTTCATTTGAAATGCTTTTCAATTTCAGGGTCATTTAGCTGAAAAAATCAGTAAATGCATGAAAGAATTTGTTTGCACATAAAATTTCTTCGCGTTTCAAATGCCAAAACACATAACTACCCTAACTATTACAGAGATTCCCTCCTGGGTGTGAAACACAGAAGAAAGTGATGATAGTGAAGCCGATCACTTCCCAGATCTTTGGGTGTGAAACTTTTTCTTCGCGTGTGTCCCTTTGCGCCGTAGCCATGGAAAATCTTCATCATTTAACTGGATGCTCGGGTCAATATTCACTGTGAATGGAGCAATTTCATCAAACTTTTCATAATCTTCTGACATGTCTGTCTTGTCATCCACTCCCACGATGTTTCTCTTCCCAGAAAGAACTATGTGGCGCTTTGGCTCATCGTATGATGCATTCGCTTCCTTATCTTTTCTTTTTCTCGGCTTGGTAGACATATCCTTCACATAGAAAACCTGTGCCACATCATTAGCTAGGACGAATGGTTCGTCTGCATACGCAAGATTGTTGAGATCCACTGTTGTCATTCCATACTGCGGGTCTTCCGTTACCCCATATCGTGTCATATTGACCCATTTGCACCGAAACAAAGGGACCTTCAAACCACGTCCATAGTCAAGTTCCCATATCTCCTCTATGTAACCATAATATGTTTCCTTTCCCGTCTTGGTTGTTGCATCAAAGCGGACACCACTGTTTTGGTTGGTGCTCTTCTTATCTTGGGCGATCGTGTAAAATGTATTACCATTTATCTCGTACCCTTTGAAAGTCATTATATTCGAAGATGGTAACTGGGACAGCGAGTACAGGTCATCTTCAATAGAGGCGTCATGCATGGTACGTGTCTGCAACCAGCCGGCGAAACTCCTGGTTTGTTCACGTGTAATCCAGTCATCAGACCGCTCCGGGTGTTTGGAGCGTAGAAAATTCTTGTGTTCGTCCATATACGGAGCCACCAAGGCGGAATTCTGTATAACTGTGTAGTGTGCTTCAGTGAGAGAATGTCCGTCCATACATATTTTTTGATTCCCTCCTAGCGTGCCTTTTCCATCCAGTCTGCCCTTATGCCGCGATTCAGGAACACCAATCGGCTTAAGGTCAGGAATAAAGTCAATACAAAACTCAATGACCTCCTCATTTTCATGGCCCTTGGAGATGCTTCCTTCTGGCCTAGCACGGTTATGAACATATTTCTTTAAGACTCCCATGAACCTCTCAAAGGGGAACATATTGTGTAGAAATACAGGACCCAAAACGTTAATCTCTTCGCATAGGTGAACTAGGACGTGCGTCATGATGTTGAAGAAGGATGGTGGGAACACCAACTCGAAACTGACAAGACATTGCACCAAATCATTCTCTAACCTTGGTATGATTTCTGGATCGATTACCTTCTGAGAGATTGCATTGAGGAATGCACATAGCTTCACAATGGCTAATCGAACGTTATCCGGTAGAAGCCCCCTCAATGCAACCGGAAGCAGTTGCGTCATAATCACGTGGCAGTCATGAGACTTTAGGTTCTGGAACTTTTTCTCTGCCATGTTTATTATTCCCTTTATATTCGACGAGAAGCCAGACGGTACCTTAATACTGAGCAGGCATTCAAAGAAGATTTCCTTCTCTTCTTTGGTAAGAGCGTAGCTGGCATGACCCTGATGTATGCCGTCTTTTCCATGCATACGTTGCTGGTCCTCCCGTGCCTCAGGTGTATCTTTTGTCTTCCCATACACGCCCAAGAAGCCAAGCAGGGTCACGCAAAGATTCTTCGTCACGTGCATCACGTCGATTGCAGAGCGGACCTCTAGATCTTTCCAATAGGGCAGGTCCCAAAATATAGATTTCTTCTTCCACATGGGTGCGCGTCCGTCAGCGTCATTCGGAACAGGTTGTCCGCCAGGACCCTTTCCAAAGACTACCTTCAAATCCTTGACCATATCATGTACATCAGCACCAGTACGGTGGCGAGGCTTCGTCCGGTGATCCGCCTCACCTTTGAAATGCTTGCCTTTCTTTCTTACGGGATGCCTGCTCGGAAGAAATCGACGATGTCCCAGGTACACATTCTTCCTACAATTGTCCAAATATATACTGTCGGTATCATCCAAACAGTGCGTGCATGCGCGGTATCCCTTGTTTGTCTGTCCTGAAAGGTTACTGAGAGCAGGCCAATCATTGATGGTCACGAACAGCAAGGCCTTTAGGTCAAATTCTTCCCCCATGTGCTCATCCCACGCACGTACACCTGTTCCATTCCACAGCTGTAAGAGTTCTTCAACTAATGGCCTTAGGTACACATCAATGTCGTTGCCGGGTTGCTTAGGGCCTTGGATGAGCACTGGCATCATAATGAACTTCCGCTTCATGCACAACCAAGGAGGAAGGTTATACAAACATAGAGTCACAGGCCAGGTGCTATGGTTGCTGCTCTGCTCCCCAAAAGGATTAATGCCATCTGCGCTTAGACCAAACCATACGTTCCTTGCGTCATCTGCAAACTCCTTCCCGTACTTTCTCTCAATTTTTCTCCACTGCGACCCGTCAGCGGGTACTCTCAACTTTCCGTCTTTCTTACGGTCTTCTCTGTGCCATCGCATCGCCTTGGCATGCTCTTTGTTTTGGAACAAACGTTTCAACCGTGGTATTATAGGAGCATACCACATCACCTTGGCAGGAATCTTCTTCCTGGGGCGCTCGCCCTCGACATCACCAGGGTCATCGCGCCTGATCTTATAGCGCAATGCACCGCATACCGGGCAAGCGTTCAAATCCTCGTACTCACCGCGGTAGAGGATGCAGTCATTAGGGCATGCATGTATCTTCTGCACCTCTAACCCTAGAGGGCAGACAACCTTCTTTGCTTCGTACGTACTCTCGGGCAATTCGTTGTCCTTTGGAAGCATATTCTTTATCATTACCAGCAACTTTCCAAATCCCTTGTCAGATACACCATTCTCTGCCTTCCATTGCAGCAATTCCAGTGTGGTGCCCAACTTTTTCTTGTCAGCTTCGCAATTCGGGTACAACAATTTCTTGTGATCCTCTAACATGCGCTGCAACTTCTTCTTCTCCAAATCACTTGCGCAGTTTCTCTTTGCATCGGCAATGGCCCGACCTAGATCATCAGCGGGCTCATCTGATGCCTCTTCTTCAGCTTCTTCCCGCATTGCCAGCTCAGCTTCTTCCCCCATTGTTGTATCATCGTATTCAGGGAACCCATGGCCAGGATAGCTGTCGTCGTCCTCTTCTTCTTCATTGTCTTCCATCATAACCCCTCTTTCTCCGTGCTTGGTCCAAACATTATAGTGGGGCATGAAACCGGACTTAAACAGGTGGACGTGAATGGTTCTTGACGTAGAGTAATTGTGATCATTCTTACAGACTAAACATGGACAAGGCATAAAACCATCCGCCCGCTTGTTTGCCTCAGCCGCAAGCAGAAAAGTTTGCACGCCATTAATGAACTCGGGAGAGCATCGGTCATCGTACATCCATTGTCGGCTCATCTTCATTACACAACACCGAATAGACCAAATTAATACAAGTTCATACATAAAGTTCATACAAGACTTAAATGCAACAAACAAATAACTCTCTAACTAAAGAATTTAAATGCAACAACAAATGCGATCAAGATCGCAACTAAGGTAACAATTGATCCAACAGCATAATGATACCAAGCCTCACTATCAATGGCATATTTTCTAATCTTTCTAATCTTCAAGCGCATTTTCTCCATCTTGATCTTGTGATCATCGACGACATCGGCAACATGCAACTCCAATTCCATCTTCTCCCCCTCAATTCTTTTCAATTTTTCTTTCAAATACTCGTTTTCTCTTTCAACTAAATTTAACCTCTCGACAATAGGGTCGGTTGGAATTTCCGGTTCACAAACCTCCTAGACAAAAATATCTATGTCAACTTGATGGGCATAATTTGTCATAAACACGAAATGCAACAACTAGTTTTAAAAGAGAATATACCACATCCGAATCATAACAAGGACGAGGGCCGACGGGGACGGATATCAAAACCATGGCACTATGTATAACAAACAACGTACGGGTAAGATAATTATACGAGTAACTATATATCCAAATCACACAAACATCAATTTGGTAATGTAAAACATTCATGAACAAGAGGCTCACCACAAGGTGGTGCCGGCGACGGAACGGTGCGGGCGATCGACTGTGGTTACGACGGAGATTTAGAAGGCACTAAGTAAACCACACCTACATATGCAAACTAAGTGTTAGTTTTGACCACAAATTGCATATAAATCAAATACTAGCACATATATTTTCTACCAAATTACTAAACTCATAAATTAATCACTATACAAAGCATTGCAAGAGCTAATCTAGCAATGAGAGATGAAAGGACAAAGTTGCTAACCTTTGTGACCATTTGAATGGATGGGGGCCTTCAAATCTTGACAAATTTTGGGCAAAATGTGTGATGAACTCGAGAGGAAGAGGGGAAGAACAGAGAGGAGAGGGGAAAGGGGAAGAACAGAGCGAGCTCGGGTGGACGAAGGGCTTATGTAGGACGACCTTTAGCACCGGTTCGTGCCATGAACTGGTAATAAACGTGCTGGAGGGGCCCCGGACTGACAACATCCTGCCACCACTCACTTTAGTACCGGTCCGTGTCACGAACCGGTGCTAAAGGTCGGCCACGAACCGGTACTAATGAAAGCGGCTGGCTAGCCGTTGGAACCGGCACTAATGCACACATTAGTGCCGGCTCAAAAGCAAACCGACACTAATGTGCTTGCCATTTGACCCTTTTTCTACTAGTGAGAGAGATGTCGACGGAGTGCCAGACGAGAATGATACCACCCCTTGTGCCATCGGCCAGGAGTGAGAGAAAGTCAGCGAACTCGGGGCCTAAGGTATCCGTTACAAGGGACAACAAGACCACGAAAAGCTTAGTTTCCTGGAGGCAAACAAGCGTCGGGCGAACGGAGGAGGTCACCGAGCGAACATCGGAATGTTTAGCCAGGCAGTTGAGCCCACACACGTTCCACAACACTACACGAAGGTTGCAATCCATAAAAACAGGGAAGTAACGCAGTAGAACGGGTGTAGTCATACCATGACGAGGCGGTCGGAGCCCGGAGAGGCGTGTGCCTTGCCCAACAACAGGTGTGGCGGCACATCCCATCCGTAGAAATCCGCCAGGGCCTGGATAGTGTCAACAGCAAGGGGCTTGGCGAAAAGCAAGGCGTACTTAGCCGAGATCTCCGGTGTGAGCAGCTCGTCGTCGCGAAGGAGGCCGAAGCAGCGGAGAAAGACACGCTTCACCTTGGACTCGAAATCTAGCCCCCTGTCCACACCCAGGGCAAGGCGGAAGCTGCGGTGGGGGTGAAATTGGGAGGCACCGTGTTGCGACGGCGGGTGGTGGGTGTAGCCAAGATTGGCGCGATCAGAGCCTGGACCAGGCTGGTGAAATGGCCAAGCTCGAGCGCAGGGGTTGGAGGTATCATCCATGGGCTGCATGCGGGGGTCACGCTCAGCGCCATGGATCTGGGGTCCACTAGCGAGCGATGAGCGCACGGGGCAGTGGTGACATTGCATAGCAGGGGATCGTGGTGAGGGCGCACATCCATCTCAAGCCCGGGCGTCGTGGTCCCAGGTCGGAATCATCATGAGAGGGGTCCCGTCGGGAATCCGAGGGCGCCGGGGTGGGGGGGACGCGTGTCGGGCTTGGGCTCAGCTGATCCCAGCGCAAAAGGCATCGCGACAGTGGGCTCCTGGTCAGAAGAGGGCGACCGACAGTCCAGGATAGGGGATGCAGGACTTTGGGGCCCGGACGGCTGGGCTGGGAATCTGAAGGGAATCGTTTCTCTGATACGATGGGAATTTGTTTGGGATAGAGCATGCCCACGAATTAACATGATCTTGTGGAAAGAATTCCTGGGAATTGGCTCCCTAAACTATCATTGCCCCTCCCACTTAAACTCCTATTCTCTTCAACCAATCAATGGATTTTTAATCTCATCACCCCTCAACTCCTATTTCCATCTCTAGTTCTCTTACACGTCACCAATTCAGGCTCATGGTAGTATTTCAATATGGCAACATTGTTTCAAAATTGTATATCTTGTTAGGTATGCTTTTACCCATACGAGCGAGGACATAGTGTATAGATAGGCCCTCCACCCTGCAGTCGATGCCCATGCTATGATGATGTCACAAGTCCTAAACTGAAATCATGATCGATGTTGGCTGAGTGTAAATCTGCACTGGCTAGTTTGTTCTTTTAGTGGTTAATCATCAGGGATTTCTATCGAGCATTTCAGTCAAGACAAAGGCAGCTATATTTCTATGGGCAGTGCTAGGCACAAGTTGACCCGCCGAATCCCAAATTGCTCTCCTCCTGCGCCGTACATTACTCTTTTCCATGGCCGTTGGATCTCAAAACACACGCACGGAAAAGGGACCGGTTGCCACTAGAATGTGCAGCAGAGAAGTAAACAGTAAAAGTCAACCCCCACGCCTGTCCTCTCGCTCCATCCTGTGTAGCGCTTAGGACCCTTCGCCATGCTCTCAGCACTCGCCGACGAGCTGGCAAAAACATGTCGACACGGTCGTTGCTTGTAGCACCATGGCTTGCCCCCATCGCAGATCTAGTAGTCACCACTTACAGCAAAAATATTTATTTGTCCTAGCAAAACTGCTCGCCAGTTCCAGCAAAAAATGGCTCGTCCTTGCCAATCATAGGAAAAACGGCTCGCTGGTCCCAGCAAATGACTTGCTGGTTGTAGCTCAGTGTTGTGTCGGTTGCAACACCTCGGCTTGCCGCTGATACGTCTCCAACGTATCTATAATTTATAAAGTATTTATGCTGTTATTTTATCATTCTTGGATGTTTTACAATCATTTTATAGCAACTTTATATCATTTTGAGGGACTAATTTATTGACCCAGTGCCCAGTGCCCAGTGCCAGTTGCTGTTTTTTGCTTGTTTTTTACATCGCCGGAAATCAATATCAAACGGAGTCCAAACACCGCGAAACTTTACGGAGATTTTTTTGGCCAGAAGGAACCCAATGGGCCAGAGCTGCACCTCGGGGTGCCCCGAGAGGGGCACAACCCACCAGGGCGCGCCAGGGCTCCCTGGCGCGCCCAGGTGGGTTGTGCCCACCTCGGTGGCCTCTCGCACCCCCTCTTTGCACTATAATTCCCAAATATTCCGAAACCCCTCGGGGTTAACCTAGATCAGAAGTTCCGCCGCAAGGCCTCTGTAGCCACCGAAAACCAATCTAGACCCATTCTGGCACCCTGCCGGAGGGGGGAATCGTCTCTGGTGGCCATCTTCATCATCCTGGCGGCCACCACGGTGAGGAGGGAGTAGTCCACCCTAGGGACTGAGGGTTTGTACCAGTAGCTATGTGTTTAATCTCTCTCTCTCTATCTCTTTCTCTCTCTCTCTCTATACTCTTGTTGTGATGAATTGAATCTTTACCCTTTGAAGTTTTGTTATGTCGGATTGAATATTCAGAGATGAGAACACAAGATTGATACGTCTCCAATGTATCTATAATTTTTGATTGTTCCATGCTATTATATTATCTGTTTTGGATGTTTAATGGGCTTTAATATACCTTTTTATATTATTTTTGGGACTAACCTATTAACCGGAGGCCCAATGCAAATTGCAGTTTTCTTGCCTATTTCAGTGTTTCCAGAAAAGGAATATCAGATGGAATCCAAACGGAACGAAACCTTCGCTAGGATCTTTTTTGGAACAGATGCAATCCAGGAGACTTGGAGTGGAAGTCAAGGAAGCAACGAGGCGGCCACGAGGCAGGAGGGCGCGCCCAGGGGGCCCTCGTGGGCCCCTCGTAGCTCCACTGACCTACTTCTTTCGCCTATATATACTCTTATACCCTGAAACCATCGGAGAGAGCCATGAAACCACTTTTCCACCGCCACAACCTTCTGTACCCGAGAGATCCCATCTTGGGGCCTTTTTCGGCGGTCTGCTGGAGGGGGATTCGATCACGGAGGGCTTCTACATCAACACCATAGCCTCTCCGATGATGTGTGAGTAGTTTACCACAGACCTTCGGCTCCATAGTTATTAGCTAGATGGCTTCTTCTCTCTCTTTGGATCTCAATACAAAGTTCTCCTCGATCTTCTTGCAGATCTATTCGATGTAATTCTTTTTGCGGTGTGTTTGTCGAGACCCGATGAATTGTGGGTTTATGATCAAGATTATCTATGAACAATATTTGATTCTTCTCTGAATTCTTTTATGCATGATTTAAATATCTTTGCAAGCTCTTCGAATTATCGGTTTAGTTTGGCCTACTAGATTGATATTTCTTGCAATGGGAGAAGTGCTTAGCTTTGGGTTCAATCTTGCGGCCCTCGATCCCAGTGACAGAAAGGGAAACGACACGTATTGTATTGTTGCCATCGAGGATAAAACGATGGGGTTTATATCATATTGCTTGAGTTTATCCCTCTACATCATGTCATCTTGCCTAATGCGTTACTCTGTTCGTATGAACTTAATACTCTAGATGCATGCTGGATAGCAGTCGATGTGTGCAGTAATAGTAGTAGATGCAGAATCTTTTCGGTCTACTTGTCACGAACGTGATGCCTATGTTCATGACCATGCCTAGATATTCTCATAATTATGCACTTTTCTATCAGTTGCTCGACAGTAATTTGTTCACCCACCGTAATACATGCTATCTTGAGAGAAGCCACTAGTGAAACCTATGGCCCCTGGGTCTACTTTACATCATATAAGTTTCCAATCTACAATAGTAGTTTACTATTTATTTTTCAATCTTCACTTTTCCAATCTATACAACAAAAATACCAAAAATATTTATCTTATTATCTTTATCAGATCTCACTTTTGCAAGTGGCCGTGAAGGGATTGACAACCCCTTTATCTCGTTGGTTGCAAGATTCTTGATTGTTTGTGCAGGTACTAGGCGATTTGCGTGTAGTCTCATACTGGATTGATACCTTGGTTCTCAAAAAATGAGGGAAATACTTACGCTACTTTGCTGCATCACCCTTTCCTCTTCAAGGGAAAACCAACGCATGCTCAAGAGGTAGCAAGAAGGATTTCTGGCGCGGTTGCCGGGGAGTTTTATGCCAAGTCAAGTCAAGATTTGATCTCCCGTCAACTTGCCAATATCTGGCGCCGTTGCCGGGGAGATCTACGTTCAAGTCAAGACATACCAAGTACTCATCACAAACTCTTCTTCTTCGCATTACATTATTTGCCATTCGCCTCTCGTTTTCCTCTCCCCCACTTCTAAAACGATTTTCAAAAACCTTTGCCTTTTCTTCGCCTTCTTCCCGTATGTATCTTTGTTTGTGTTTCTATGTGCCTTCTATTTTCTTGCATCTTTCCTTGCTAAAAATCTATTGATATGGATCCACCTAAAGTGTTCTACTTGGATCATCTTCGATCCTTATGCGCTCGTGCTGAAACCCCAACTAGCCTAGTTGATGGGAAATCTTTAGATGAGCATGCTTATTTTGCGCGTCACCATTTGTCTTAAAAAGGGGGACTCTTATGGGATCAAATAAACTGATTGTTGTGTTATGCTTCGAATCTTTGTGAAATTTATGATTTTACTTGTTGCTCTAAGAACCCTAAAAAACACCTCCCCTACCTATGTGAGTTTAATGATAATGAAATCTTATCTTCTTATGCAAAGGGTGTTTATAGTTACTATGATATCAAACAAATTGAAGAATGTGTTGGCTTTAAGGGTGCTTAGGAAGTTGCTTCTTTGATTGAAAAGTATGATATTACTCTCTACAAATCTGAAAATTTTGACATACTTAAATATTGCTATGAAAACTATGCTCATAATGTCTATGTCAAAGAATTTATTGACAGAATGACCATTGCTTTGGAGGAATATAATGATATGCATGAATCTATAGATAATTAAGATTTCGGTGATTTGATTGAAATATCCCTTGATGAACATGATGCTTGCTACTCTTGTGGCCATGATGCCAATATTTATGAAGATGAATTTGCTATAGTTCCTTATGTTAAACATGAGATCGTTACTATTCCACCCATACTTGATAGTTCCTTCGATGAAAAGCATGATTGCAATGATGTGATTATAAATTCTATTAATGTCAATTGTGTTAATGATATGCAAAACCCTAAGCTTGGGGATGCTAGTTTTGCTACTTGTTGCAATGATCATGATTGGGGTGATTCTTCTTACGATCTTGAAAATTTACTTACTCCCCATGATCAATTTGAGATTGATAATAATGTTTGCAATAATACTGAAAGTGGGTTTGGAAGAGTGTCAACTTTAGATCCCACATATTTGGATAATGTTCAATCTTATGAAGTTTTTGATAAAAGTGGCTTTGGAGAGGTCATGACTTTAGTTAATGATATTCCCACTATTTTGGAAGAGTGTCAACTTTGCATACATGTGGATCATGTAGAGAAAATTTTATGTGATAGCTATATTGTTGAATTTGAATATGATCCTACATGCAATTATTATGAGAGAGGAAAATATGGTTGTAGAAATTTGCATGTTACTAAATTATCTCTCGTCATGTTGAGATTGCTATTGTTTCTTTCTTCTTCCATGCATATGCTAGTTTTTGCTTGTCTTGAAAATTTGTTTGCTTATAAAATGACTATGCATAGGAAGTATGTTAGACTTAGATGTGTTTGTCACGTGCTATATGATGCTCCCTTTGTCCTTCAATTCTTGTCTTTCATGTGAGCATCATCGAAATTATCAATGCCCAGCAAGGGGCGTTAAACGATAGCGCTTGTTCGGAGGAAACCCAATTTTATTTTTGTTTCTTGCTTTTTGTTTCTGTTTAGTAATAAATAATTCATCTAGCTTCTGTTTAGATGTGGTTTTATGTTTTAAATTAGTGTTTGTGCCAAGTAGAACCTTTGGGAAGACTTGGGTGAAGTCTTTTTGATCTTGCTGTAAAAAACAGAAACTTTAGCGCTCACGAGATTAGCTGCCATTGTTTACTGGAGAGTGATTTTAGGTTGATTCTTTTTGAAGATGATTAATAGACAAATTCCTCACGTCCACCAATTTATTTAATAATTGTTGGAGTTACATAAGTTTATGTTTGATACAGGTTACTACAGACTGTTCTGTTTTTGACAGATTCTGTTTTTCGTGTGTTGTTTGCTTATTTTGGTGAATCTATGGCTAGTATCGGGGGGTATGAAACATAGAGAAGTTGGAATACATTAGGTTTAACACCAATATAAATAAATAATGAGTTAATTACAGTACCTTAAAGTAGTGATTTGTTTTCTTACACTAACGGAGCTCATGAGATTTTTCTGTTTAAGTTTTGTGTTGTGAAGTTTTCAAGTTTTTGGGTAAAGATTTGATGGATTATGCAACAAGGATGGCAAGAGCCTAAGCTTGGGGATGCCCAAGGAACCCCAAGGTAAAATTCAAGGACAACCTGAAGCCTAAGCTTGGGGATGCCCCGGAAGGCATCCCCTCTTTCGTCTTTGTCTATCGGTAACTTTACTTGAGGCTATATTTTTATTCACCACATGATATGTGTTTTGCTTGGAGCGTATTGTATGATTTGATTCTTTTCTTTTTAGTTTACCACAATCATCCTTGCTGTACACACCTTTTGGAGAGACACACATGTATCGGAATTTATTAGAATCCTCTATGTGCTTCACATATATCTTTTGAGCTAGATAATTTTGCTCTAGTGCTTCACTTATATCTTTTTAGAGCACGGTGGTGGTTTTATTTTATAGAAATAATTGATCTCTCATGCTTCACTTACATTATTTTGAGATTCTTTTAGAACAGCATGCTCATTTGCTTTGGTTATAAAATTAGTCCTAATATGATAGGCATCCAAGATGGGTATAATAAAAATTCCTTATAGAGTGCATTGAATACTATAAGAATTTTGATATTTGATGATTGTTTTGAGATATGAAGATGGTAATATTAGAGTCGTGCTAGTTGAGTAATTGTGGAATTGAGAAATACTTATGTTGAGGTTTGCAGGTCCCGTAGCATGCACGTATGGTAAATGTTGTGTGACAAATTTGAAGCATGAGATGTTATTTGATTGCTTTCCTTATGAGTGGTAGTCGGGGACGAGCGATGGTCTTTTCCTACTAGTCTATCCCCCTAGGAGCATGCTGTAGTGCTTGGTTTCGATGACTTGTAGATTTTTACAATAAGTATGTGAGTTCGCTATGACTAATGTTGAGTCCATGGATTATACGCACTGTCCATGGCTCACGCTCATGTATTGCGTGAAAATTGAAAAACAGTTTGAGAATACTAAAGTATGAAACAATTGCTTGGCTTGTCATCGGGGTTGTGCATGATGAGAACATTTTCGTGTAACAAAAATGAAGCATGGCCAAACTATATGATTTTGTAGGGATGAGCTTTCTTTCGCTATCATATATTGATAAGACATAATTGCTTAGTTAGTATGATTGAAGTATTACTATTTTTATGTCAATATTAAACTTTTGTCTTGAATCTTTCAGATCTGAACATTCCTGCCACAGTAAAGAGAATTACATTCCTGCCACATCAAAAATTATGTTTTTATCATTTACCTACTCGAGGACGAGCAGGAATTAAGCTTGGGGATGCTTGATACGTCTCCAACGTTTCTATAATCTTTGATTGTTCCATGCTATTATATTATCTGTTTTGGATGTTTAATGGGCTTTAATATACCTTTTTATATTATTTTTGGGACTAACCTATTAACCGAAGGCCCAGTACAAATTGTTGTTTTTTTGCCTGTTTCACTGTTTCGCAGAAAAGGAATATCAAACGGAATCCAAACCTTCGCAAGGATATTTTTTGGAACAGATACAATCCAGGAGACTTGGAGTGGAAGTCAAGGAAGCAACGTGGCGGCCACGAGGCAGGAGGGCGCGCCCCCCACCCTCGTGGGCCCCTCGTAGCTCCACCGACCTACTTCTTTCGCCTATATATACTCTTATACCCTGAAACCATCGGAGAGAGCCACGAAACCACTTTTCCACCGCCGCAACCTTCTGTACCCGTGAGATCCCATCTTGGGGCCTTTTCCGGTGATTTGCCGGAGGGGGATTCGATCATGGAGGGCTTCTACATCAACACCATAGCCTCTCGATGATGTGTGAGTAGTTTACCACAGACCTTCGGGTCCATAGTTATTAGCTAGATGCCTTCTTCTCTCTCTTTGGATCTCAATACAAAGTTCTCCTCGATCTTCTTGGAGATCTATTCGATGTAATTCTTTTTGCGGTGTGTTTGTCGAGATCCGATGAATTGTGGGTTTATGATCAAGATTATCTATGAACAATATTTGATTCTTCTCTAAATTCTTTTATGCATGATTTAAATATCTTTGCAAGTCTCTTCGAATTATCGGTTTAGTTTGGCCTACTAGATTGTTCTTTCTTGCAATGGGAGAAGTGCTTAGCTTTGGGTTCAATCTTGCAGCGCTCGATCCTAGTGACAGAAAGGGAAACGACACGTATTGTATTGTTGCCATCGAGGATAAAAAGATGAGGTTTATATCATATTGCTTGAGTTTATCCCTCTACATCATGTCATCTTGCCTAATGCGTTACTCTGTTCGTATGAACTTAATACTCTAGATGCATGCTGGATAGCTGTCGATGTGTGGAGTAATAGTAGTAGATGCAGAATCGTTTCGGTCTACTTGTCACAGATGTGATGCCTATGTTCATGATAATTCCTAGATATTCTCATAATTATGCACTTTTCTATCAGTTCCTCGACAGTAATTTGTTCACCCACCGTAATACATGCTATCTTGAGAGAAGCCACTAGTGAAACCTATGGCCCCCGGGTCTACTTTACATCATATAAGTTTCCAATCTCCAATTCTAGTTTACTATTTATTTTGCAATCTTTACTTTTCCAATCTATACAACAAAAATACCAAAAATATTTATCTTATTATCTTTATGAGATCTCACTTTTGCAAGTGGTCGTGAAGGGATTGACAACCCCTTTATCGTGTTGGTTGCAAGGTTCTTGATTGTTTGTGCAGGTACTAGGCGATTTGCGTGTAGTCTCCTACTGGATTGATACCTTGGTTCTCAAAAACTGAGGGAAATACTTACGCCACTTTGCTGAATCACCCTTTCCTCTTCAAGGGAAAACCAATGCATGCTCAAGAGTTAGCAATGATGTATGTCTTGCGGTATGAATACTTGAGGTGACATTGGGGTATCTTATTGATTCACTTGATATATGTTATGGAATTCAACTTGCGGATTCCCGCGGTGATATTGGGGTAATCTTTGCATAGGGGTTGATGCACGTTTTTATTATCTTTTCTCCGACAGAAACTTTGGGGTCCCCTTGTAGTTCTTTGTGTGGATTGAGTATTATGAATATGAATTTGCTTTAGTGTTATTTTAGTAAGAACTCTTGATTAGATCGATCGGGAAGAATAGCTTGCATTATTTTAGTACGAACTCTAGGATAGATTGAACGGAAAGAATAGCTTTGAGGTGGTTTCGTACCCTACAAACAATTTATACCTTTTGTTCTCGCTAATAGGAACTCGGGAGTGATTCTTCATTGCACTTTGAGGGATAATCATATGATCCGACTATGTTAGCATTGTTGAGAGGTTGCACTAGCGAAAGTACGAACCCTAGGCCTCATTTTCCAGCATTGCAATACCGTTTTTGTGCCCGTTTACTATTTGCTACCATGCTGTTTTTATTTATTCAGATTATAAAAATATATTTCTACCATCCATATTACACTTTTATCACCATCTCTTCGCCGAACTAGTCACTTGTGCGCATCGGTCCTAAACAAACGGTTTTTTTACCCCTTTCAGCGACGGCATTTGGAACCGTCGCCAACTGAGTGTGGGCGATAGGGGGGTCCTTCCCACACGACCCAGAAACCGTTGGGGATATGCCCTCGTGGCACACACGCTCGGCAAAATGAGGTCGTGTGCGACCTGTGAGCACTCAAATATAGAAATACGTACAGTAGTGCTAAAAAAAATACAATTATACAGGAAAAATAATTTCTGGTCGTAAGTACACCCCACACAGTCAGTCACCACTAAACGTTTCCGTTCGTATATACATACCACACAGTCACTACAAGGAAAACGTTTGCGCAAGGTGGCGTAACGCAAACAGTTTTGAAGAGAATGTCGTGTGTGATTGTTCATTGATCCAACACGGTTTATTCCTAGAAACTGTGTGCATTGCCTTAGGTCATCGCCCACGTTGTTTTCTCATTAACCGTTTGCAATAGGAAGCAAGCTAATTGGCCAATTAGCGGGCTAATTGCCCTATTATTAATAATCCATTTACTAATCTAATTGACATTCATATTAAGCACATAATATATTCCATTTCCATATTAAGGAAGCATGATTTCATAATTGAAATACATCAGAGTACAACATGATATAGCTTCAGCACTCAGCTACCCCATTACACAACTGCACTAGCAGCAAGTTTCACATGCAACATCGAGAACCTTTCAAAATTAGGATCATAGACGGTACATAGAGAGATGCATCTCATCTGGAAAACTGCTGAAGCGGAAGACGAATATTGAGCCTTCATTCATGTTGAAGGTCTTTGCAACTTTAGGCCAGTGCCTGTGGATGATTGACCGTCCATCCTTCGACCTCTTCAGGAACACTTCAATATTGAACTGTGGGTGTTGTATGAAAACTTTCCTCGCCTCCTGACCACAGAGGTGGTTTGAGAGGTAATCATCAGTGAAGCCTGAAAACAAGGATGTGCATAAATATCTTCTCTATATTGGAAATGGGGCAAAGGAATACAAAAAGGCAAGGTATAATAGTTAGTACCATCTTGTAAACCTTAGTGCTTCCCATTGTTTCCCTGCAACACATACAAGGCAGTTAGTCATCAGGTTAAGTAAGGGTTCGCATGTTATTAGTAAAATATGTTGATGATAAATAAGCACATTGCAGATTCATCAGATTAATTCAAGTCACATGGAAACCCCATTTATCCAAACCAAGCATGGTTAAGAACTAGGAAATATAGCACTTGTATATGTTTCTCATGTATTAAGTGCAGCCAAATTCGATTTATTCCTCACATGATATACAGTAACAGAATGCAGCCACAGCAATTGAACATCGCATTGCAGAATTGAACCAAGCAGTTAACTAAACACCACAACAAATGGACCAAACGTTCACTTAGAACCACATTGCACAATATAACATACTCCTAATAGAAGATCAAACAATTAACCAAACCAAGCATGCTTAACAACTTGGAAATATAGCAATCATATTTGTTTCTCATGTATTTAGTACAGCCAAATTCGATTTATTCCTCACATGGTATACAATAAGAGAATGCAGCCACAACAATTGAACATCGCATTGCAGAATTGAACCAAGCAGTTAACTAAACACCACAACAAATGAACCAAATGTTAACTGAGCACCACATTGCACAATATAACATACTCCAAATAGAAGATCAGACAGTTAACCAAACCAAGCATGCTTAACAACTTCGAAATATAGCAATTGTATTTGCTTCTCATGTATTTAGTACAGCCAAATTCGATTTATTCCTCACATGGTATACAATAACAGAATGCAGCCACGACAATTGAACATCGCATTGCAGAATTGAACCAAGCAGTTAACTAAACACCACAACAAGTGAACCAAGCCACAACAAATGAACCAAGCAGTTAAGTAAACACCAATTGAACAATATAACATACTCCTAATAGAAGATCACACAGTTAACCAAACCAAGCATGCTTAACAACTTGGAAATATTGCACCCTGAAGAATTGAACATCACATTTGCAGAATTGAACCAAGCAGTTAATTGAACACCACATTGCACGACATATAGAACATATACACTATAGCAGAAGATTGCATGGTGAAAGTAGACAGCACAATTCACTAGAATTTGTTAAGGAAAGGCAGTAGCTAGCAAACTGAACATGGGTCCTTATAGTGAGCTAATAAGACAAGCTACTCCTCATTGTCGGAGATATCGATGACGATTGGCTCCTTGGACATGGAAGAGGGCGAGGCCTCCGCATCGTGGGTGCCCTCATTGTAGTGGTGAGTTGCCTGAGCCGCTCCGGGCACCAACCTGCTGGCTCTCGAGATGACGTAAGCACGTGCACGCTGAGAAAACACCCTGTAGTCTTCGTCGAAGGCACTGATGGTGGCCTCGAGAAAACGTCACGAATTGTCGTTTAAAGCAGCCAACCGTGTCGCGGCGTCGGCGTGCGAGGTGTCAACGGTGACCTCGACGACGAGAGTTCGACACGAATGGCAGCCATCGCGACCTCATCCGCGCGTCCGGCCGCGATTTGCTTCTCCGCTGCCAAATGCTCCTTGAGGTCCTGGCAATACTGCGTGCACCATGGCTTAGGCCGGCGCTTATTTGGTGGAGGGGTCAGTGATTTGGGTGGAAGGTGTCGCACTCGCGCCGGCTGTCGGGGCATGTGGGATGTGGAAGGAGGAGGATGGGTGTCGGTTGTGGATTACCTGCATGTATAGGCGAGGCCGAGCAGCGTGAAGGAGGGTCGCTGGTGAGGAGGCGGCGGCGCTGCAAGCAAGGAGTGAAGGTTTCAACTTGGAAAGGAAGGCGGAAAGGGGGGAAATTTGGCTTTTGGTAAGGGGGAGGGGCGGCGAGGTAGATATTTCCGCGGAAGCTGAAAATTTGGAATCGCTTCAGACAAAAAACTGGCGCGCAAAGTGTCATCAGACACGGTCCCTTATTCAGACATGGACTGAAGATATTTTGTGTTGCATCTCACACGGTTGGTTATAATAAACTGTGTGGGATCTACTTGATTTTTTTCTTGATTTGAATTACATAATGGGGTCACAGCGGCCATGGACGGTGTTTGAATTGCTAGACCTTTTATCTGAAGTGACCATAAAAGAATTGGAATTATTCAGGGTTCGTTTGGACATTTTTATGCATTAAGTGAGTATTCAATGCAGTTATGTGCATAATTCAAATTTGAACTCCATGCACATGCTCCAGTGCATATAAATTGGTTGAGAAAAACAAATCTTTGTCCTTGGGTGCATGCTTAGGTCCCATGCAAGAAATGGGAATGAATGTCAAACACCCTGCCACCGTCACTCGGCCGCAAACATTGAGATACCTGATTTTTAAATTCTAGTAAATCCAAAACTCGTCTGAAATTCATGAAACTTGGCATGCTATCATGGAGCGGCATCAACATGTTGTGGTACAAATTTTGTCAAATTTTGGGGCAAGTTTGGGTATATGCTTCTCACAAACCAGAGCTTCTCACAACAAGCATGATGGTTTTAGGTAGGGAACGTCCCACCTTTGGGAAATAACGATATCCATTGCCTCTTATTGCTTTCAAGTTTTTTCCTCATGTCAACATAGAACAACAGAAGTGTTGTGTGAATTTTTGTGATTTTTTGGGGTTCGTTTGGACATTTTTATGCATTAACTGAGTTCTCAATGCATTTATGTTCATAATTCAATTTTGAACTACATGCGCATGCTCCAGTGCATCTAAATTGGTTGAAAAATCAAATATGTGTCCTTGGGTGCATGCTTAGGTCCCATGCAAGAAATGGGAATGAATTTCAAACACCAGGGCACCGTTGATTGCCGGCAAAACATTGCGATGCCTGGTTTTTAAATTCTAGCCAAAACTCGTCTAAAATTCATGAAACTTGGCATGCTATCATGGAGTGGCATCAGCATGCCGTGGTACAAATTTTGTCCCATTTGGGGCAGGTTTGGGTATATGCTTCTCAGAAACCGGAGCTTCTCACAACAAGCATGATGGTTTTCGGTAGGGAATATCCCACCTTTGGGGACGAAACGATATCCATTGCCTCTTATTGCTTTCAAGTTTTTTCTCGTGTCAACATAGAACAATAGGAGTGTTGTGTGAGTTTTTGTGATTTTTCGAGGTTCGTTTGGATATTTTTATGCATTAACTGAGTTCTCAATGCATTTATGTGCATAATTCAAATTTGAACTACATGCGCATGCTTTAGTGCTTATAAATTGGATGAAAAATCAAATTTGTGTCCTTGGGTGCATGCTTAGGTCCCATGCAAGAAATGGGAATGAATTTCAAACACCAGGGCACCGTTGATTGCCGGCAAAACATTGAGATGCCTGGTTTTTAAGTTCTAGTAAATCCAAAACTCGTCTGAAATTCATGAAACTTGGCATGCTATCATGGAGCGGTATCAACATGCCGTGGTACAAATTTTGTCCCATTTGGGGCAGGTTTGGATATATGCTTCTCACAAACTGGAGCTTCTCACAACAAGCATGATGGTTTCGGTAGGGAACGGCCCACCTTTCGGGACGAAACGATGTCAATTGCCTCTTATTGCTTTCAAGTTTTTTTCTCGTGTCAACATAGAACAACAGGAGTGTTGTGTGATTTTTGGTGATTTTTCGGGGTTCGTTTGGACATTTTTATGCATAAACTGAGTTTTCAATGCATTTATGTGCATAATTCAAATTTGAACTACATGCGCATGCTCAAGTGCATATAAATTGGATGAAAAATCAAATCAGTGTCCTTGGGTGCATGCTTAGGTCCCATGCAAGAAATGGGAATGAATTTCAAACACCAGGGCACCGTTGATTGCCGGCAAAACATTGAGATGTCTGGTTTTTAAATTCTAGTAAATCCAAAACTCGTCAGAAATTCATGAAACTTGGCATGCTATCATGGAGCGGCATCAACATGCTGTGGTACAAATTTTGTCCCATTTGGGGCAGGTTTGGGTCTATGCTTCTCACAAACCGGAGCTTCTCAGAACAAGCATGATGGTTTTCGGTAGGGAACGTCCCACCTTTGGGGGCGAAACGATATCCATTGCCTCTTGTTGCTTTCAAGTTTTTTTCTCGTGTCAACATAGAACAACAGGAGTGTTGTGTGAATTTTTGTGATTTTTTGGGGTTCGTTTGGACATTTTTATGCATTAAGTGAGATTTCAATGCATTTGTGTGCATAATTCAAATTGGAACTACATGCACATGCTCCAGTGCATATAAATTGGTTGAAAAAACAAATATGTGTCCTTGGGTGCATGCTTAGGTCTCATGCAAGAAATGGGAATGAATTTCAAACACCAGGGCACCGTTGATTGCCGGCAAAACATTGAGATGCCTGGTTTTTAAATTCTAGTAAATCCAAAACTCGTCTGAAATTCATGAAACTTGGCATGCTATCATGGAGCGGGATCAACATGCCGTGGTACAAATTTTGTCCCATTTGGGCCAGGTGTGGGTATATGCTTCTCACAAACCGGCGCTTCTCACAACAAGCATGATGGTTTTCGGTAGGGAACGTCCCACCTTTGGGGACGAAACGATATCCATTGCCTCTTATTGCTTTCAAGTTTTTTTCTCGTGTCAACATAGAACAACAGGAGTGTTGTGTGAATTTTTGTGATTTTTGGGGTTCGTTTGGACATTTTTATGCATTAAATGAGTTTTCAATGCATTTACGTGCATAATTTAAATTTGAACTACATGCGCATGCTCTAGTGCATATAAATTGGATAAAAAACCAAATCAGTGTCCTTGGGTGCATGCTTAGGTCCCATGCAAGAAATGGGAATGAATTTCAAACACCAGGGTACCATTGATTGCCGGCAAAACATTGAGATGCTTGGTTTTTAAATTCTAGTGAATCCAAAACTCGTCTGAAATTCATGAAACTTGGCATGCTATCATGGGAGGGCACCCGACATGCTGTGGTATTTTTCGTGTCCATTTTGAGAGAAGGCGCACTCGAATAATGACAGCCAACAAAGGCATTTTGAAAAAAATAGATGCCACTTTAATATCTCAAACGTTTGTATAATTCAAACCGTGTGCGTTCGGTTAACCATTCACGTGACGCCACGTATCTTGGTTTTATTGGCTATAGGAGGTGCCGTGTGGACAGCTGCTTGACTGAACGGGAGGCGTGCGAGCGTAGTCCGGTGCGCAGGCTCACCGGTAAGCGTACAAGCTGTTCAACGCAGGATCTGTACATCTCTTCAACGCAAACGGTTCAGATTACGGTATGCAAATTAAAGCCAGACTTCGGCGCTAAGCCAAGAGACACTGTGATTTGTCAAAATATGCAGCTAAAAATCACTATCACTATCTATTTTTTGCAACTAAAACTCAGTAATTAAGCATAGATTTCATTCATACTAGAGATTAAGCAGTCGTTCTCCTTTCCTGTTAAATGTTAACCATAAGGGAGTTCAATTTTTTGCACCTTTTCCCAAGTTTACAATGACTATGTACTACGATTTCTGAAGGAATTTTGGAGGATTTTAGGACATACACCCCCACCCCATATTGGTTGCTTCATTCATATGGTTACAATCGTCCATAAGCATTTCTCCTTTGGAATCATCTGTACTAGTTTTCTTAGGGAATTTTTCATCCAATTGAACCTCTTGTGAAGAAGGCTACATGTTTCTAGATTGTAATCAAATTAATGCCCATGTTAATCATGAGAGATTGAAGATAGCACGTTGGTTTATTTTACAAATCCTGCAAACCAAATGGGCGTGTAGCAGTGTTCAAAACTGCATGTAGGTACTAACACGTTCTCTTCTTTTGCAGTGCATATTAGGCCTGGTGGAAGATGTTGATAACGACAATCACATCGAATGCCTGGATCTGCATCTCTCAAATATTACTTTGAACTCCTACCGAGGAACCCCACCGGAGATTACACTCGCCATGTTCTTTCTTGCCAGAGCAAAGGTGCTGAGGGTACGGAGGTTGAACACGCATTTAATTAGGAAATATCAATGGTATGATTATCAGAGGCGGCTGGTACTGCGGAATGGAAGTGCCTCCAAAAATGCCAAACTTCGTATTGGAAGAGCATATGGCAAAGCAATTGGAAGTTATTGTGTCAAACCCATACACGACTTGTTAGCGGCTGATCCCTTTTCAGAAATGACATAGCAGGCAATGTTTTATAATCATTTTATATCATTTTTTGGTACTAACCTATTGACATAGTGCCAAGTGCCAGTTGTTGTTTTTTCCATGTTTTTTTACATCGCAGGAAATCAATATCAAACGGAGTCCAAATGCCACGAAACTTCACGATGATTTTTTATGGGCCAGAAGGAAGGCAATGGGCCCTGGTTGCACCTGGGGGTGCCCCGAGGGGGTCAAAACCCACCAGGGCGCGCTAGGAGGCCCAGCCGCGCCCTGGTGGGTTGTGCCCACCTCGGGTGCCCCCCGAACCGCCTCTTTGCTCTATAAATACCCCCAAAATACCAGAACCCTAGGGGAGTCAACGAAATATTCATCCAGCCGCCGCAGAGTCTAGAACCACCAGATCCAATCTAGACACCATCTTGGATGGGGTTCACCACCTCCATTGGTGCCTCTCCGATGATGCGTGAGTAGTTCTTTGTAGACCTTCGGGTCCGTAGTTAGTAGCTAGATGGATTTCTCTCTGTCGCTGAATTCTCAATACAATGGTCTCTTGGAGATCGATGTGATGTAACTCTTTTGCGGTGTGTTTGTTGGGATCTGATGAACTTCGAGTTTATGATCAGTTATATCTTTTTATATCCATGAAATTTATTTGAGTTTCTTTGATCTCTTATATGCATGATCTCTTATAGCCTCGTATTTCTTCTCCGATATTTGGGTTTTGTTTGGCCAACTTGATCTATTTATTTTGCAATGGGAAGAGGTGCCCGGTAGTGGGTTCGGTCTTATGGTGCTCAATCCTAGTGACAGAAAGGGAACCGACACGTATGTATCGTTGCTACTAAGGATAAAAACACGAGATCTATATCTACCACCATATAGATAAACGGATCTTGTCTACATCATGTCATCATTCTTATTGCATTACTCTATTTTTCCATGAACTTAATACACTAGATGCATGCTGGATAGCGGTCGATGTGTGGAGTAATAGTAGTAGATGCAGGCAGGAGTCGGTCTACTTATCTTGGACGTGATGCCTATGTAATGAACATTGCCTGGATATCGTCATAATTATTTGAAGTTTTATCAATTTCCCAACAGTAATTTGTTTACCCGTCGTTTGCTCTTTTTCTCGAGAGAAGCCACTAGTGAGACCTACGGCCCCCGGATCTACTTTTTACTCAGATCTATTAAACCAAAAAATACAAAAATACCTTGCTGCGTTTTATCTTTATTTATTTTATTTGGCATTCAATCTATCAATCTACTACAGTTTACCTCATGTCCGCTTGCCTATCTTGAGGCGCCGTACCCCGGAAGGGATTGACAACCCCTTTAACTTGTCGGGTTGCGAGGTGTTGTTGTTTGTGTGCAGGTGTTGTTTACGTTGTGTTGCTTGGTTCTCCTATTGGTTCAATACCTTGGTTTCATAACTGAGGGAAATACCTCCCGTCGCTATGCTACATCATCCCTCCCTCTCCGGGGAAATACCGACGTAGTTGCAGCTACCATCACTCAATATAAATGGCAGAAATGATATGGCATAGTAGGCATTGTGTGAGAACAATTATGAATCTTGTCTTTGACAATACCAAAAGTGGAATGGTTTGCTCTTTATCATACTAACCTATCTCACAAAGTTCCGTTAAGTTTTGTGTGATTGAAGTTTTCAAGTTTTGGGTGAGCTGTCGATATGAGGAGAATAAGGAGTGACAAGACCCTAAGCATGGGGATGCCCAATGCACCCCCAAGGTAATATTCAAGGAAGATCCAAGCAACTAAGCTTGGGGATGCCCCGGAAGGCATCCCCTCTTTCGTCTCCAACAAGATCGGTAACCTTACTTAGAGCTTTGTTTTTATTAGTCACATGATATGTGTTTTGCTTGGAGCGTCAATTTATTTTGTTAGGATTTTCTTGCCGTTATTTATAATAATGTTTTGCATCTTTTATTTCAATAAAAGTGGCAATGATAGCCTTTGCCATGCTTATTTTGCAAGTATACATGTTGCTGTTTGAAAACAGAAAGTTTACCTATGTTGCAAAAATTCCATAGAAAAGTCAGAATGTGATAAAATGTTGAAAGTTTTTGCATAATAAGCTCTGATAAATTTTCTACAGTGTGGTAAATTTTCATAATTTTTGGAGTTGAATAAATATTGATACTCTTGCATTCTTTACAGACTGTACAGTTTTGGCAGATTGCTGTTATGTTTGCATTGTTTGCATATGTTTGCTTGTTTAATGATTCTATTTGTGGATGTGAGTATTAAATATGCAGAGGCATTTAGTATGCAATGTTGAATAATAACTTTAGTGATTTGCTACAGTATAGAATGATAAGGTTTTTGCATTGGTTTATACTAACTTATCTCACGAGTTCTTGTTGAACGTTTGTGTGGATGAAGCTTTTGAGATTTAGGAAAAACCATGATATGAGAAGAACTAAGGAGACACAAAAGCTCAAGCTTGGGGATGCCCAAGGCATCCCAAGATAATATTTCAAGAAGTCTCAAGCATGTCAGCTTGGGGATGCCCCGGTAGGCATCCCACCTTTCTTCTTCAACAATTATCGGTTAGTATCGGTTGAGCCTAAGTTTTTGCTTCTCCACATGATGTGTGCTATTCTTGGAATGTCATTTTATTTTGTTTTGCTTGTTGTTTTAATAAAATACTTAGATCTGAAAGTTTTAAATAAAATAGTGTCCTCAAATAATTGCCAGGGAGCCTAAGTAAGCGGCATTCACATCCCTTCAACGAAGCACTTTTCTATGTCATTTACTCTTGTGCTTCACTTATATCCTATGAGTAAATTCTTGAATAAATTGAATTTCATGAAGTTAAAGTCATATCATGCCTAGTGGTAGATTCACATTGGGTTTAGAAAGTGAAATCTTTTGAGGCTTGACAATCACAATATTGGTCATACAAGCAATTCACGAATAATTAGTATAAGGAAGAGAACTTTCACATGCAAATACACTATCTTAGAAAAATTTTGTGATTGTGAGCTCCCATCAAAACATTATATGCCAAAATTGTTGACATTGTACAAGGAAGACAAAGTAATGGTTTATGTTTGTTCATATTCACATAGAAGTTATATTGTCATAGATCCTTCAACATATGGTGCTTGCCCCCCATCTTTGCTAGCCAAAAATTCCGCACCAAGTAGAGATACTACTTGTGCATCCAAAAACACTTAAACCCAAATCTTATTTTCACGAGTCCACCATACCTACCTAAGGATTGAGCAAGATCCCTCAAGTAAGTTGTGATCGGTGCAATAAGGCAATAAAAATTGCTTCTAAAAGTGTTAGATCATTTAGTGTAAGAGAAAATTGAACGTTGTACGAACTTGTTATGGCAAAGTAATAAAAGGGATGGACTGCATAATAAAGGTTGCTATCATAAGGGGCAATATAACGTGACGTTTTTTTGCACTAAGGGGTTGAGCATACAAACAAATAAGCGCATGGCAACCTCTGCTTCCCTCTGCGAAGGGCCTATCTTATAATTTTCAGTATTTACTTTTATGCAAAGAGTCAAAGTTTTTCTCTCTATTCCTTTTTATTTTTCTCTTTTGGCAAGCATCATGTGGTGAGGAAAGATCTAGGCACATATGTCCAGTTGAATATGGGTAGCATGAGTTATTATTGTTGACATCACCCTTGAGGTGAATACGTTGGGAGGCAAAATAATAAGCCCCTATCTTTCTATGTGTCCGACTGAAACGTTTTGCTCATGAGTATGCGGTGATTGTTAGCAATCATAGAAGACTATAAGATGGTTGAGTATGTGGAGTTCTTACTTAAACTCCATTGAATAAGTTGAATTGCAATTGCTTCGTGACTAAGAACATAGGTTGTTGAGTGTCAAGAGAATTCATTGTTTGAACCTTAACATGTGAGTTGGATGCTAGTATAACATCAGAAGTTTTATAAGAAAGAATTGCTGTTATGATGCTAGGAAAAGTGATTGAAATTATCATTGATCAAACTTATGCACTTTGCTAGTATTCACACTTCATAAATTATTTCTTTTATCATTTACCTACTCGAGGACAAGTAGGAATTAAGCTTGGGGATGTTGATACGTCTCCAACTTATCTATAATTTATGAAGTATTCATGCTTTATTTTATCATTCTTGGATCTTTTACAATCATTTTATAGCAACTTTATATCATTTTTTGGGACTAACCTATTGACCCAGTGCCTAGTGCCAGTTGCTGTTTTGCTTTTTTTTACATCGCAGGAAATCAATATCAAATGGAGTCCAAACACCGTGAAACTTTACGGAGATTTATTTGGACCAGAAGGAACCCAATGGGACAGAGCTGCTGCTCTGGGGGGTGCCCCGAGGGGGCACAACCCACCAGGGCGCACCAGGGTCCCCTAGCGCGCCCAGGTGGGTTGCGTCCACCTCGGTGGCCTCTCGCACCCCTCTTTGCACTATAAATTCCCAAATATTCTGAAACCCTTCGGGGTTAACCTAGATCAGAAGTTCCGCCGCTGCAAGGCCTCTGTAGCCACCGAAAACCAATCTAGACCCATTCCGGCACCCTGCCGGAGGGGGGAAATCATCTCCGGTGGCCATCTTCATCATCCCGGCGGCCACCACGATGAGGAGGGAGTAGTCCACCCTCAGTTGCTGTTTTTTCCATGTTTTTTACATTGCAGGAAATCAATATCAAACGGAGTCCAAATGCCACGAAACTTCATGATGATTTTTTATGGGACAGAAGGAAGGCAATGGGCCCTGGTTGCACCTGGGGAGTGCCCCGAGGGGGGCACAACCCACCAGGGCGCGCCAGGAGGCCCAGGTGCGCCCTGGTGGGTTGCGCCCACCTCGGTTGCCCCCCGGACCGCCTCTTTGCTCTATAAATACCCCAAAAATACCAGAACCCTAGGGGAGTCGATGAAATATTCATCCAGCCACCGCAGAGTCCTGAACCACCAGGTCCAATCTAGACACCATCTCGGATGGGGTACACCACCTCCATTGGTGCCTCTCCAATGATGCGTGAGTAGTTCTTTGTAGACCTTCGGGTCCGTAGTTAGTAGCGAGATGTGTAATGCCCACGATGCGGCTATATCTCCCACGTGTCGAGGCACGACTTGGAGGCATAACCGCATGATAGTTTTGTCGCAAGAAGGGTCATCTTCACACAATCCCATGTAATGAACAAGAATGGGATAAAGAGTTGGCTTACAGTCGCCACTTCACACAATACATAAATTAAACATACATCATTCAGAGTACAATCAAGGTCCGACTACGGAACCAAAATGAAAGAAGACAACCCCAAATGCTAGATCCCCGATCGTCCCAACTGGGCTCCACTACTGTCATCAGGAAACGAAACATAGTAACGACCAAGTTCTTCATCGAACTCCCACTTGAGCTCGGTTGCATCACCTGCACTGGTATCGTCGGCACCTGCAACTGTTTTGGTAGAATCTGTGAGTCAGGAGGACTCAGCAATCTCACACCCGCGAGATCAAGACTATTTAAGCTTATAGGAAGGATGGGGTAATGAGGTGGAGCTGCAGCAAGCACTAAGCATATATGGTGGCTAGAATACGCAAATAAGAGCGAGAAGAGGAGCAACGCAACGGTCGCGAAGCTAGAAGTGATCAAGAAGTGATCCTGAAACTGCTTACGTTCATACATAACCCAAACCGTGTTCACTTCCCGGGCTCCGCCAAAAAGAGACCATCACGGCTATGTTGGGGATCGTAGCAGAATTAAAAAAAAATTCCTACGCATCACCAAGATCCATCTATGGAGTATACTAGCAACAAGGGGAAAGGAGTGCATCTACATACCCTTGTAGATCGCGAGCGGAAGCGTTCCAATGAACGGGGTTGATGGAGTCATACTCGCTGTGATCCAAATCACCGATGACCGAGTGCCGAACGGACAGCACCTCCGCGTTCAACACACGTACGGAGCAGCGACGTCTCCTCCTTCTTGATCCAGCAAGGGGGAAGGAAAGGTTGATGGAGATCCAGCAGCACGACGGCGTGGTGGTGGAAGTAGCTGGATCCCGGCAGGGCTTCACCAAGCGCAAGCGGGAGGGAGAGGTGTTGCAGGGGGAGAGGGAGGCGCCAGGGGCTGTGTTGCTGCTGCCCTCCCTCCCCCCCCCACTATATATAGGACCCCTGGGGGGCGCCGGCCCTGGGAGATCAGATCTCCAAGGGGGGGCGGCGGCCATGGGGGAAGGGGGGGTGGCTTCCCCCCCAAGCCAAGTAGGGCGCCCCCCACCCCTAGGGTTTCCAACCCTAGGCGCAGGGGGAGGCCCAAGGGGGGGCGCCCCAGCCCACTAAGGGCTGGTTCCCTTCCCACTTCAGCCCATTGGGCCCTCCGGGATAGGTGGCCCCACCCGGTGGACCCCCGGGACCCTTCCGGTGGTCCCGGTACAATACCGATAACCCCCGAAACTTTCCCGGTGGCCGAAACTGGACTTCCTATATATAATTCTTCACCTCCGGACCATTCCGGAACTCCTCGTGACGTCCGGGATCTCATCCGGGACTCTGAAAAACTTTCGGGTTTCCGCATACTAATATCTCTACAACCCTAGCGTCACCGAACCTTAAGTGTGTAGATACTACGGGTTCGGGAGACATGCAGACATGACCGAGATGCCTCTCCGGTCAATAACCAACAGCGGGATCTGGATACCCATGTTGGCTCCCACATGTTCCACGATGATCTCATCGGATGAACCACGATGTCGAGGATTCAATCAATCCCGTATACAATTCCCTTTGTCAATCGGTACGTTACTTGCCCGAGATTCGATCGTCGGTATCCCAATACCTTGTTCAATCTCGTTACCGGCAAGTCACTTTACTCGTACCGTAATGCATGATCCCGTGGCTAACTCCTTAGTCACATTGAGCTCATTATGATGATGCGTTACCGAGTGGGCCCAGAGATACCTCTCCGTCATACGGAGTGACAAATCCCAGTCTCGATCCGTGCCAACTCAACAGACACTTTCGGAGACACCCGTAGTGTACCTTTATAGTCACCCAGTTACGTTGTGACGTTTGGCACACCCAAAGCACTCCTATGGTATCCGGGAGTTGCACGATCTCATGGTCTAAGGAAAAGATACGTGACATTGGAAAAGCTCTAGCAAACGAACTACACGATCTTTTATGCTATGCTTAGGATTGGGTCTTGTCCATCACATCATTCTCCTAATGATGTGATCCCGTTATCAATGACATCCAATGTCCATAGTCAGGAAACCATGACTATCTGTTGATCAACGAGCTAGTCAACTAGAGGCTTACTAGGGACACGTTGTGGTCTATGTATTCACACATGTATTACGATTTCCGGATAACACAATTATAGCATGAACAATAGACAATTATCAGGAACAAAGAAATATAATAATAACCATTTATTATTGCCTCTAGGGCATATTTCCAAGAGTCTCCCACTTGCACTAGAGTCAATAATCTAGTTACATTGTGATGAATCGAACACCCATAGCGTTCTGGTGTTGATCATGTTTTGCTCTAGGGAGAGGTTTAGTCAACGGATCTGCTATATTCAGGTCCGTATGTACTTTAGAAATATCTATGTCTCCATTTTGAACACTTTCACGAATGGAGTTGAAGTGACGCTTGATATGCCTGGTCTTCCTGTGAAACCTGGGCTCCTTGGCAAGGGCAATAGCTCTAGTGTTGTCACAGAAGAGAGTCATCGGGCCCGACGCATTGGGAATCACCCCTAGGTCGGTAATGAACTCCTTCATCCAGACTGCTTCTTGCGCTGCCTCTGAGGCTGCCATGTACTCCGCTTCACATGTAGATCCCGCCACGACGCTTTGCTTGCAACTGCACCAGCTTACTGCTCCTCCATTCAAAATATACACGTATCCGGTTTGTGGCTTCGAGTCATCCAGATCTGTGTCGAAGCTAGCGTCGACGTAACCCTTTACGACGAGCTCTTCATCACCTCCATAAACGAGAAACATATCCTTAGTCCTTTTCAGGTACTTCAGGATGTTCTTGACCGCTGTCCAGTGTTCCATGCCGGGATTACTTTGGTACCTACCTACCAAACTTACGGCAAGGTTTACATCAGGTCTGGTACACAGCATGGCATACATAGTAGACCCTATGGTCGAGGCATAGGGGATGACACTCATCTTTTCTCTATCTTCTGCCGTGGTCGGACATTGAGCCGTGCTCAATTGCACACCTTGCAATACAGGCAAGAACCCCTTCTTGGACTGATCCATATTGAACTTCTTCAATATCTTGTCAAGGTACGTACTCTGTGAAAGACCAATGAGGCATCTTGATCTATCTCTATAGATCTTGATGCCTACTATATAAGCAGCTTCTCCAAGGTCCTTCATTGAAAAACACTTATTCAAATAGGCCTTTATACTTTCCAAGAATTCTATATCATTTCCCATCAATAGTATGTCATCCACATATAATAAGAGAAATGCTACAGAGCTCCCACTCACTTTGTTGTAAACACAGGCTTCTCCATAAGTCTGTGTAAACCCAAACGCTTTGATCATCTCATCAAAACGAATGTTCCAACTCCGAGATGCTTGCACCAGTCCATAGATGGAGCGCTGGTGCTTTCATACCTTGTTACCATTCTTAGGATCGACAAAACCTTCCGGCTACATCATATACAATTCTTCCTTAAGAAAGCCGTTAAGGAATGCCGTTTTGACGTCCATTTGCCATATCTCATAATCGTAGAATGCGGCAATTGCTAACATGATTCGGACGGACTTCAGCTTCGCTACGGGTGAGAAAGTCTCATCGTAGTCAACCCCTTGAACTTGTCGATAACCCTTAGCGACAAGTCGAGCCTTATAGATGGTCACATTACCATCCACGTCTGTCTTCTTCTTAAAGATCCATTTATTTTCTATGGCTCGCCGATCATCGGGCAAGTCAGTCAAAGTCCATACTTCGTTTTCATACATGGATCCTATCTCGGATTGCATGGCTTCAAGCCATTTGTTGGAATCCAGGCCCGCCATCGCTTCTTCATAGTTCGAAGGTTCACCGTTGTCTAACAACATGATTTCCAGGACAGGGTTGCCGTACCACTCTGGTGCAAAACGTGTCCTTGTGGACCTACGAAGTTCAGCAGTAACTTGATCCGAAGCTTCATGATCATCATCATTAACTTCCTCCCCAGTCGGTGTAGGCACCACAGGAACATCTCCCCGCGCTGCGCTACTTTCCGGTTCGGAAGGGGTGACTATCACCTCATCAAGTTCCACTTTCCTCCCACTCAATTCTTTCGAGAGAAACTCTTTCTCCAGAAAGGACCCATTCTTGGCAACAAAGATCTTGCCTTCGGATCTGAGGTAGAAGGTATACCCAATTGTTTCCTTAGGGTATCCTATGAAGACGCATTTTTCCGACTTGGGTTCGAGCTTTTCAGGTTGAAGTTTCTTGACATAAGCATCGCATCCCCAAACTTTTAGAAACGACAGCTTAGGTTTCTTACCAAACCATAATTCATACGGTGTCGTCTCAACTTATTTCGACGGAGCCCTATTTAAAGTGAACGGCAGTCTTTAAAGCATAGCCCCAAAATGAGAGCGGTAGATCGGTAAGAGACATCATAGATCGCACCATATCCAATAGAGTGCGATTACGACGTTCGGACACACCGTTTCGCTGAGGTGTTCCAGGCGGCGTGAGTTGTGAAACGATTCCACATTTCCTTAAGTGTGTACCAAATTCGTGACTTAAATATTCTCCACCACGATCTGATCGTAAGAACTTTATTTTCCTGTCACGTTGATTCTCAACCTCACTCTGAAATTCCTTGAACCTTTCAAAGGTTTCAGACTTGTGTTTCATTAGGTAGACATACCCATATCTACTTAAGTCATCAGTGAGAGTGAGAACATAACGATATCCTCCGCGAGCCTCAACACTCATTGGACCGCACACATCGGTATGTATGATTTCCGATAAGTTGGTTGCTCGCTCCATTGTTCCGGAGAACGGAGTCTTGGTCATCTTACCCATGAGGCATGGTTCGCATGTGTCAAATGATTCGTAATCAAGAGACTCCAAAAGTCCATCTGCATGGAGCTTCTTCATGCGCTTGACACCAATGTGACCAAGGCGGCAGTGCCACAAGTATGTGGGACTATCGTTATCAACTTTACATCTTTTGGTATTCATACTATGAATATGTGTAACATCACGTTCGAGATTCATCAAGAATAAACCATTGACCAGCGGGGCATGACCATAAAACATATCTCTCATATAAATAGAACAACCATTATTCTCGGATTTAAATGAGTAGCCATCTCGAATTAAACGAGATCCAGATACAATGTTCATGCTCAAAGCTGGCACTAAATAACAATTATTGAGGTTTAAAACTAATCCCGTAGGTAAATGTAGAGGCAGCGTGCCGACGGCGATCACATCGACCTTGGAACCATTCCCGACGCGCATCGTCACCTTGTCCTTTGCCAGTCTCCGCTTATTCCGCAGTTCCTGTTTTGAGTTACAAATATGAGCAACCGCACCGGTATCAAATACCCAGGAGCTACTACGAGTACTGGTAAGGTACACATCAATTACATGTATATCACATATACCTTTGGTGTTGCCGGCCTTCTTGTCCGCTAAGTATTTGGCGCAGTTCCGCTTCCAGTGACCACTTCCCTTGCAATAAAAGCACTCAGTCTCAGGCTTGGGTCCATTCTTTGACTTCTTCCCGGCAACTGGCTTACCGGGCGCGGCTACTCCCTTGCCGTCCTTCTTGAAGTTCTTCTTACCCTTGCCTTTCTTGAACTTAGTGGTTTTATTCACCATCAACACTTGATGTTCTTTTCTGATCTCCACCTCCGCTGATTTCAGCATTGAATATACCTCAGGAATGGTCTTTTCCATCCCCTGCATATTGAAGTTCATCACAAAGCTCTTGTAGCTCGGTGGAAGCGACTGAAGGATTCTGTCAATGACCGCGTCATCCGGGAGATTAACTCCCAGCTGAGACAAGCGGTTGTGTAAACCAGACATTCTGAGTATGTGCTCACTAACAGAACTATTTTCCTCCATTTTATAGCTGAAGAACTTGTCGGAGACTTCATATCTCTCAGCCCGGGCAATGAGCTTGGAAAACCATTTTCAGCTCTTCGAACATCTCATATGCTCCATGTTTCTCAAAACGCTTTTGGAGACCCAGTTCTAAGCTGTAAAGCATGCCGCACTGAACGAGGGAGTAATCATCAGCACGTGATTGCCAAGCATTCATAACGTCTTGGTTCTCTGGGATTGGTGCTTCACCTAGCGGTGCTTCTAGGACATAATCTTTCTTGGCAGCTATGAGGATGATCCTCAGGTTCCGGACCCAGTCCGTATAGTTGCTGCCATCATCTTTTAGCTTGGTTTTCTCTAGGAACGCGTTGAAGTTGAGGACAACGTGGGCCATTTGATCTACAAGACATATTGTAAAGATTTTAGACTAAGTTCATGATAATTAAGTTCATATAATCAAATTATTCAATGAACTCCCACTCAGATAGACATCCTCTAGTCATCTAAGTGAAACATGATCCGAGTTAACTAGGCCGTGTCCGATCATCACGTGAGACGGACTAGTCAAGATCGGTGAACATCACCATGTTGATCGTATCTTCTATACGACTCATGCTCGACCTTTCGGTCCTCCGTGTTCCGAGGCCATGTCTGTACATGCTAGGCTCGTCAAGTCAACCTAAGTGTATTGCGTGTGTTCCGAGGCCATGTCTGTACATGCTAGGCTCGTCAACACCCGTTGTATGCGAACGTTAGAATCTATCACACCCGATCATCACGTGGTGCTTCGAAACAACGAACCTTCGCAACGGTGCACAGTTAGGGGGAACACTTTCTTGAAATTATTATAAGGGATCATCTTACTTACTACCGTCGTTCTAAGCAAATAAGATGCAAAACATGATAAACATCACATGCAATCAAATAGTGACATGATATGGCCAATATCATTTTGCTCCTTTGATCTCCATCTTCGGGGCACCATGATCATCTTCGTCACTGGCATGACACCATGATCTCCATCGTCATGATCTCCATCATTGTGTCTTCATGAAGTTGTCACGCCAACGATTACTTCTACTTCTATGGCTAACGCGCTTAGCAATAAAGTAAAGTAACTTACATGGCGTTATTCAATGACATGCAGGTCATACAAAAAATAAAGACAACTCCTATGGCTCCTGCCGGTTGTCATACTCATCGACATGCAAGTCGTGATTCCTATTACAAGAATATGATCAATGTCATACATCACATATATCATTCATCACATCTTCTGGCCATATCACATCACATAGCACATGCTGCAAAAACAAGTTAGACGTCCTCTAATTGTTGTTGCAAGTTTTTACGTGGCTTGTATAGGTTTCTAGCAAGAACGTTTCTTACCTACGTACAACCACAACGTGATATGCCAATTTCTATTTACCCTTCATAAGGACCCTTTTCATGGAATCCGTTCCGACTAAAGTGGGAGAGACAGACACCCGCTAGCCACCTTATGCAACTAGTGCATGTCAGTCGGTGGAACCTGTCTCACGCAAGCGTACGTGTAAGGTCGGTCCAGGCCGCTTCATCCCACAATACCGCCGAAACAAGATAAGACTAGTAGCGGCAAGAGGAATTGGCAACATCTACGCCCACAACTGCTTTGTGTTCTACTCGTGCATAGTAACTACGCATAGGCCTGGCTCATGATGCCACTGTTGGGGATCGTAGGAGAATTTAAAAAAAAAATTCCTACGCATCACCAAGATCCATCTATGGAGTATACTAGCAACGAGGGGAAAGGAGTGCATCTACATACCCTTGTAGATCGCGAGCGGAAGCGTTCCAATGAACGGGGTTGATGGAGTCGTACTCGCCGTGATCCAAATCACCGATGACCGAGTGCCGAACGGACGGCACCTGCGCGTTCAACACACGTACGGCGCAGTGACGTCTCCTCCTTCTTGATCCAACAAGGGGGAAGGAGAGGTTGATGGAGATCCAGCAACACGACGGCGTGGTGGTGGAAGTAGCGGGATCCCGGCAGGGCTTCGCCAAGCGCAAGCGGGAGGGAGAGGTGATGCAGGGGGAGAGGGAGGTGCCAGGGGCTGTGTTGCTGCTGCCCTCCCTCCCCCCACTATATATAGGACCCCTGGGGGGGCGCCGGCCCTGGGAGATCAGATCTCCAAGGGGGGGCGGCGGCCAAGGGGGAAGGGGGGTGGCTTCCCCCCCAAGCCAAGTGGGGCGCCCCCCACTCCTAGGGTTTGCAACCCTAGGCGCAGGGGGAGGCCCAAGGGGGGGCGCCCCAGCCCACTAACGGCTGGTTCCCTTCCCACTTCAGCCCATGGGGCCCTCCGGGATAGGTGGCCCCACCCGATGGACCCCCGGGACCCTTCCGGTGGTCCCGGTACAATACCGATAACCCCCGAAACTTTCCCGGTGGCCGAAACTGGACTTCCTATATATAATTCTTCACCTCCGGACCATTCCGAAACTCCTCGTGACGTCCGGGATCTCATCCGGGACGCCGAAAAACTTTCGGGTTTCCGCATACTAATATCTCTACAACCCTAGCGTCACCGAACCTTAAGTGTGTAGACCCTACGGGTTCGGGAGACATGCAGACATGACCGAGACGCCTCTCCGGTCAATAACCAACAGCGGGATCTGGATACCCATGTTGGCTCCCACATGTTCCACGATGATCTCATCGGATGAACCACGATGTCGAGGATTCAATCAATCCCGTATACAATTCCCTTTGTCAATCGGTACGTTACTTGCCCGAGATTCGATCGTCGGTATCCCAATACCTTGTTCAATCTCGTTACCGGCAAGTCACTTTACTCGTACCGTAATGCATGATCCCGTGGCTAACTCCTTAGTCACATTGAGCTCATTATGATGATGCATTACCGAGTGGGCCCAGAGATACCTCTCCGTCATACGGAGTGACAAATCCCAGTCTCGATCCGTGCCAACTCAACAGACACTTTCGGAGACACCCGTAGTGTACCTTTATAGTCACCCAGTTACGTTGTGACGTTTGGCACACCCAAAGCACTCCTATGGTATCCGGGAGTTGCACGATCTCATGGTCTAAGGAAAAGATACTTGACATTGGAAAAGCTCTAGCAAACGAACTACATGATCTTTTATGCTATGCTTAGGATTGGGTCTTGTCCATCACATCATTCTCCTAATGATGTGATCCCGTTATCAATGAATTCCAATGTCCATAGTCAGGAAACCATGACTATCTGTTGATCAACGAGCTAGTCAACTAGAGGCTTACTAGGGACACGTTGTGGTCTATGTATTCACACATGTATTACGATTTCCGGATAACACAATTATAGCATGAACAATAGACAATTATCATGAACAAAGAAATATAATAATAACCATTTATTATTGCCTCTAGGGCATATTTCCAACATGCTACACACACGGTTGATGCATTTTATTTAAGTCAAGTGTCAAGTTCTCTACAACCGGACATTAAAATATTCCCATCTGCCACATAACCGCGGGCACGGCTTTCGAAAGATAATACCCTGCAGGGGTGTCCCAACTTAGCCCATGACAAGCTCTCACGGTCAACGAAGGATATTCCTTCTCTCGGGAAGACCCGATCAGTCTCGGAATCCCGGTTTACAAGACATTTCGACAATGGTAAAACAAGACCATCAAGACCACCCGACTATGCCGACAAATCCCGATAGGAGCTGCACATATCTCGTTCTCAGGGCACACCGGATGAGACATCCTACGAGTAAAACCAGGCCTCAAGTTTCCCCGAGGTGGCCCCGCAGTCTACTCGGTTCGGACCAACACTCAGAGGAGCATTGGCCCGGGGGGGGCGGGTAAATAAAGATGACCCTCGGGCTCGCGAAAACCCAAGGGAAAAAGGCTTAGGTAGGCAAATGTAAAACCAAGGTTGGGCCTTGCTGGAGGAGTTTTATTCAAGGCGAACTGTCAAGGGGGTCCCATAAATCACCCAACCGCGTAAGGAACGCAGAATCAAGGAACATAACACCGGTATGACGGAAACTAGGGCGGCAAGAGTGGAACAAAACACCAGGCATAAGGCCGAGCCTTCCACCCTTTACCAAATATATAGATGCATTAATTAAATAAGAGATATTGTGATAAGCCAAAATATCCATGTTCCAACATGGAACCAACTTCAACTTCACCTGCAACTAGCAACGCTATAAGAAAGGCTGAGCAAAAGCGGTAACTTAGCCAAACAATGGTTTGCTAGGAAAGGATGGTTAGAGGCTTGACATGGCAACATGGGAGGCATGATATAGCAAGTGGTAGGTAGCGCAGCATAGCAATAGAGCGAACAACTAGCAAGCAAAGATAGAAGTGATTTCGAGGGTATGGTCATCTTGCCTGCAAGGTTCTCACAGTTGTCGAAACTTGATCCTCGTAAGCGTTCTCAACAAGTTCCTCGTAAGCGTTCTCATCTCCCGGCTCTACCCAAAGCAAGAACACAAGCAAAGGACCAACAATCAATCACGGGAAATGCACAAGCAACATGATGCAATACATGGCATGATATGCGAGATGTGATATGCAATGCATATGCGTGCTCCGGAAGGGAAAAGATGAACAAGGCATCAACTTGGCAAACCAAGTGCCTCTGGAAAGATGAGATGATTTCGGTTGAAATCGATATAAGGATCACCGGAATCGGATGCACGGTTTGCAAATGACAAGCAAAACAAGGATGGCACAAATCTGCGATTAACAGCATGATGCCACTTAGTATGCAACAAGAAACTAAGCTACTACACTCCAACATAACAACAAAACATATGACAGTGATGTACTCAAGATGCTTGACAAAACATGAACACTGAGCTACGGCTAAATCACACCAGAAAAGGTTCAAACAAGCATGGCAAAAGTGCAAAAGATACAGCTTCACAGACTTGGTGAAAATACTAACATGCCAGAAATAACATCAGGAAGCCATGTTTAGAGCAAGCAAACAGCATGCTACAGGAACATATCTTAGCAAATCTAGGCATGGAAAGAATCTACTAAATGCATAGAACAAAAGTCCCTTACTGATCACGAGTCAAAAAGGCATAGAAGATATGATGGCACCCATATAAACATAGCAAGTTTTATTACCAGATTCAGACTTAGCAGAAAAACAGAGCATGGATTTAACAGAATTATGAAGGCATCTTTGCGAGCTCGATTGACTCACCAAAAAGCATTGCATGACAAGACAAGCATACCAACAGAAATAAGGAATGTTCGTGAAGCTAACCATGGCAATAGCAAGTTCATATCATGTATGGATCAACTATAACAACCTTGGCAAAATTGATTAACATGTAAACAATCTGCCAGGAACATTTTATAGCAAACGAAGAGTAAGATTGAGACATTCTAGGGCACTTAATATTGCAAACAGGGGCATGGATGGATAGAGCACATCTATATGTCCAAAACATCCTTACTGAACATACTCAAAAGAAGCATGGATCTCACTGTAGCAACATGGATACATGGCATCACAATAACAGCAGGAAAAGGACTTAGCAAAATCCTAAGTCCCTGAAAACAGAAACATCACGAAGCCTAGTTTGCATGCTTGTGCTAGTCACCACATACATCACAAAAATACATGGCAAGCACCTCTGTAAGGAGGGCATGACATAGATCAAACCACATGTAGAGCTCCTGCTCATAAGATGCACACATCAAATGCAACAAAAATAACAAAACATCAAGTTCTGTTAACAGACAGCAGTTAACATCATATAGCACTCTTGCAATAATGATTTAGGCATCAGGATGAACTCAAACAAACATGGCATAATGGAACAAAACGAAGAACATCTCATGATGAACACTTTGACATATTATGGGCATGAAACGGAGCTACGGTCATGAAGTTATGATGCGATGAACAGGGGCATACGAAGTTGCAGAAAAAAGGGACTTCGAGAAAATATACCCCTCCGAAATGGATCTAGGGTTGACTTTGGCACGGATGTCGAGGCGGTGGCGGATCTCGCCGGAGAACGTCGGGGGCGGCGGTAGGAGCTGAGGAGGTGGACACCGGAGCTCGGGCTCGCCGGGGGCCGGGGAGGCCGGATCCGGTTGGAGGAGGCCCGGCGGCGCGGACGCCAAGTCGGCGCCCGCGGGCGGCGAGGGCGGAGCGGCGGCCGGCGTTGAGGCGCAGGGCAGAGGGGACGGTGGCGCGCGCGGGCGCGGGCGGAGGCGTACGGGCCCGCGGGGGCCCGCGATGGGCTCGCCGGGCCTCGGCGGCGGTGGGTGGCGAGGAGCCACGTGGCAGCCCCTCACTGGCTCGGGGCGGCGCGAAGTGTTCGGCGGCGCGCGGACATGTCCGGTGGCGGTGGGGGAAGTTTGCTAGGGTTTTGGACCCGGATTTGGAGGAGGGGTGCACATATTTATAGCTAGAAGGAGGTAGGAGTGTCCAAATGGAGTCTAGTTTTCGACCACGCGATCGTGATCCGACGACGGAGAGCATGGAGGAGGTTTAGGTGGGTTATTGGGCTGTTTTGGAGGGGTGTTGAGCTGCAACACACAAGAGGACTTTGCGGTTACCCGGTTAATCGTTGGAGCATCAAACGGCCTCCAAATGGAACGAAACTTGACATGTGGTCTACCGGTGGTGTACCAAGGCCACTTGGCAAACCTCGGTCCATTCCAAGAAATTTTAACACCCGCTCACAAAAAGAGACAAGAGGGGTGCACCGGTGCATGTGGGAGTGTCGGATTGCAAAACGGACAATGGGGAAAATGCTCGGATGCATGAGACGAACACGTATGCAAATGCGATGCACATGATGACATGATATGAAATGCATGACAATAACAAATTGCAAAACGAAGACAAAACCCAACCACGAAGGGAATCTCATAACTTAAAGCCGAAAATGGCAAGAGTTGGAGTTACAAATACGGAAAGTCACATCCGGGGTGTTACAATGGCTTTCTCTCTGTCGCTGAATTCTCAATACAATGGTCTCGTGGAGATCCATATGATGTAACTCTTTTGCGGTGTGTTTGTTGGGATCTGATGAACTTCGAGTTTATGATCAGTTATATCTTTTTATATCCATGAAAGTTATTTGAGTTTCTTTGATCTCTTATATGTAAGATCTCTTATAGCCTCGTATTTCTTCTCTGATATTTGGGTTTTCTTTGGCCAACTTGGTCTATTTATATTGCAATGGGAAGTGGTGCCCGGTAGTGGGTTCGATCTTACGGTGCTCGATCCCACTGACAGAAAGGGAACCGACACGTATGTATCATTGCTACTAAGGATAAAAAGACGAGATCTATATCTACTGCCATATAGATAAACGGATCTGGTCTACATCAAGTCATTGTTCTTATTGCATTACTCCGTTTTTCCATGAACTTAATACACTAGATGCATGCTGGATAGCGGTCGATGTGTGGAGTACTAATATTATATGCAGCCAGGAGTCGGTCTACTTATCTTGGACGTGATGCCTATGTAATGATCATTGCCTGGATATCGTCATGATTATTTGAAGTTTTATCAATTGCCCAACAGTAACTTGTTTACCCGCCGTTTGCTATTTTTCTCGAGAGAAACCACTAGTGAGACCTACGGCCCCCGGGTCTTCTTTCTCATATATTTGCCTTGTGATCTACTTTTCCTTTGCATTTTTACTCAGATCCATTAAACCAAAAAATACAAAAATACCTTGCTGCGTTTTATCTTTATTTATTTTATTTGGCATTCGATCTACCAATCTACTACTATTTACCTCATGTCCGCTTGCCTATCTTGAGGCGCCGTACCCCGGAAGGGATTGACAACTGAGGGAGTCCTGGATTGGGGGGTCCTCGGACAGCCGGACTATATCCTTTGGCCGGACTGTTGGACTATGAAGATACAAGATTGAAGACTTCGACCCGTGTCTGGATGGGACTCTCCTTGGCGTGGAAGGCAAGCTTGGCAATACGGATATGTAGATCTCCTCCCTTGTAACCGACTTTGTGTAACCCTAGCCCCCTCCGGTGTCTATATAAACCGGAGGGTTTAGTGCGTAGGACAACAACAATCATACCATAGGCTAGCTTCTAGGGTTTAGCCTCTACGATCTCGTGGTAGATCAACTCTTGTAATACTCATATCATCAAGATCAATCAAGCAGGAAGTAGGGTATTACCTCCATCGAGAGGGCCCGAACCTGGGTAAACATCGTGTCCCCCACCTCCTGTTACCATCCGCCTTAGACGCACAGTTCGGGACCCCCTACCCGAGATCCGCCGGTTTTGACACCGACATTGGTGCTTTCATTGAGAGTTCCACTGTGCCGTCACCGTAAGGCTTGATGGCTCCTTCGATCATCGGCAACGATGCGATCCAGGGTGAGGTTTTCCTCCCCGGACAGATCTTCGTGTTCGGCGGCTTCGTACAGCGGGCTAACTCGCTTGGCCATCTGGAGCAGATCGATAGCTACACCCCTGGCCATCAGGTCAGGTTTGGAAACTTGAACTATACTGCCGACATCCGCAGAGACTCGATCTTCGACGGATTCGAGCCCATGTCAGGTGCGCTGCACAATCACGACGAGCATGATATAGCTCTACCGTTGGACTGTGTTCGGGAGATCGCACCTGCAACTACTCCGGCCCTCAATCCGGAACAAATCTTGTCATCTGTGGACGGGTGGATGGACCCCGCCACGGAGATCGCACACTTAGTGGCGATAGCGCCGAATACTGACTTCACCTCCTACAAGAACCGTGTTGCCGAATCGTTGGATTCGTCCCCGGCCACGAACTCCGAGCCGCTTATGTCCGTGCCCATGGAATCTGATTGGGCGCCGATCATGGAGTTTACCTCCGCGGATATCTTTCACCACTCGCCTTTTGGTGATGTGCTAAATTCATTAAAGTCTCTCTCCCTGTCAGGAGACACTTGGCTGAACTATGTCCGGCTAGAACGGGATGCGGACGACGAAGAAATTCGCGACCCACCCACCACCCACTTAGTAGCCACTATCGATGTTTTAACCGACATGCTTGATTTCGGCTCCGAACACATCGACGGTATGGACGACGATGCAGGAGAGGAACAGGAACCATCGCCCACAGGGCGCTGGACAGCCACCTCATCACACGATATATATATGGTGGATACACCCAAAGAAAACAATGACGAGGAACGGAAGGATGCAGCGAAGGATGGCTCCCTCGAGAAGCAACCAAAGCGACGGCGTAGGCTCCGCTCCAAATCCCGCCTCGGCAAAAATAGCGATAACAGCGCAAGAGAAAATAACACCCCAGTCGACTCCAGAGGAAACGACGACCACATTGACCCAAAGGCAGAGCAGGATGAACCAGCAAACGGCGAACATAGTACGGATCCGCTGTCCGAACACGGCGACACCGAGGAAAGCTCATCAACCTCCCTCCGGAGAGGAAAACAGTCCGGACGAAGATGCACACATCATCCCGGAAAGGCACTTGGAACAAGAGAACCTCCGTAGAAGGCTTATTGCCACCGCGTGGAGTCTGAAGAAGCAGAAGCAAAGGCTTAAGGCTGCACAGAATACGCTCAACAGTAGATGGAACAAAGTGCTCGACACTGAAGAAAAGTATGGTGGTAGCTTCCATACAAAGAGCTATCCAAAGCACAAGCTGTTGCCTGAGTTCGACGATGAGGCCATAGAGCCTATACAGCCGAAGAATAAAATGGCCGATCAGCCAGATCGAGCACCTCGTGGCCGCGGTAGGGCGGCTAACGGGGCCGCACATAAGTCGACACATGATTTACGTGAGGACTTGCGCAAAAAATCCGGTATGACCAGGTCCATCTATGGATCTAGGAAGCGCGTTCCGGCACAAAATCAAAACCGAATACTACGACCGTCCGAACGCCACGATACATCCAAATACAGGGGTGCCGCACACCCCCTATGCTTCACCGATGAGGTACTGGATCATGAATTTCCAGAGGGATTCAAGCCCGTGAACATAGAGGCGTACGACGGAATGACAGACCCTGGGGTCTGGATTGAGGACTTCATCCTCCATATCCATATGGATCGCGGAGACGATCGCCACGCCATTAAATACCTGCCCCTCAAGCTGAAAGGACCAGCTCGGCACTGGCTGAAGAGCCTCCCCGAAAATTCAATAGGAAGTTGGGAGGAGCTTGAGGATGCTTTTAGGGCCAATTTTCAAGGGACTTATGTCCGACCTCCGAACGCAGACGATTTAAGTCATATAATTCAACAGCCCGGAGAGTCAGCCCGAAAGCTTTGGAACAGATTTCTCACTAAGAAGAACTAAATCGTCGACTGCCCGGACACCAAAGCCTTAGTAGCTTTCAAACACAGAGTCCGAGACGAATGGCTCTCCAGACACCTTGGCCAAGAAAAACCGAGAACAGTGGCAGCCCTGACAAGCCTCATGACCCGCTTTTGCGCGGGCGAAGATAGCTGGCTAGCCCGTAGTAGCACCAGTGACCCAGGCACATCCGAAGTCAGGGATGGCAATGGAAAACCACGACGCAATAAAAGCATGCGTCGAAATAATGAAGACAGCCCGGCCAACATGGCGGTAAACGCCGGATTCAGGGGCTCTCTACCCGGTCAGCAGAAGAAGCCTTTCAAAGGCAACAGAGATGGACCGTCCAGCCTCAACAAGATTCTAGACAAATTATGTCAGATTCACGACACCTCCGACAAACCTGCGAATCACACCCACAGAGAATGCTGGGGCTTCAAGCAGGCCGGCAAGCTAAACGCCGAACACAAGGGGAGGGAGACACCAAGTGAAGACGAGGATGAGCCTCGTCAACAAAGCACTGGGGGACAGAAAAATTCCCACCACAGGTCAAAATAGTGAACATGATTCACGTAACAGAAAGAAAGGGCAAACATGCACTCCAAGACACATGCGCCGTAAAGCCAGTCACCCCCAAGTTCAACCCTTGGTCGGCCCGCCCAATCACCCTTGATTGCAGGGGTCACCTGACAAGTATCCGGCATGGAGGATTGGCTGCCTTGGTGCTAGACCCAATTATCGACGGATACCATCTCACCCAAGTCCTCATGGACGGCGGCAGTAGCCTGAATCTGATTTATCAGGACACAGTTGGCAAAATGGGGATAGACCCGACTAGAATCTGCCAAAGTACTACTACCTTTAAGGGGGTAATACTAGGCCCAGAGGCCCGCTGTACGGGCTCTCCAGTAGTAGAGGTTGTATTCGGTTCACCCGACAACTTCCGAAGTAAAAAGTTAACCTTCGACATCGCTCCATTCCGAAGCGGCTATCAAGCACTACTCGGAAAAACAACTTTCGCTCGTTTTAATGCAGTACCGCATTACGCTTCTCTTAAGCTCAAGATGCCCGGTCCATGTGGCACCATCACAGTTAGTGGAAATATTGAGCGTTCCTTGCGCGCGGAAGAACGTGCGGCGGCTTTAACAGCCGAACACTAGATGGCCTCCCCAACCAGAACAAATGATCGGTCGTCAAGACCGCGGACATGGCTAGACGAGTCCGGCGCATCACTAGCTGTAACAGCCTAGATATACCTGAGATCGGTTTGCTGATTATACTCCCATAGGCGGTACCAGGGGCTTCCCGCGTGTAAAAAGGACCAGTTTGGCTCAACTTTACTTACCTTGAATTTTAATGGTTTATTGAGAATAACCAATTTTTCGCACGACAACTTTCACCTAAGTTCTTCTCTTTTACAGATGACAATCGTGCTACACCCTTCCAGGATACGGCACAACGGAGACACAGGCGCAGACATGCAGCAGGGACCCGCTCAAAGGTTTCTTTTTAGATTAAGACCCTGCATAAACCTTTTTACTGTCTTCTGTTGCTTCACATCCTCCGGATACTCAGTATAACCGAGAAGGATGCTGACGTTATTGGCATTTCGCCACGTCAGTACATTGCACGTACCTGGACACTCGGGGTTCATTAACAAGGGCATTGCTCAGCCCGGCATATTTTATAAAGACCGAATACCTTCGGGAGTGTTCGGCGTCGCGAGTTTGCCCTTATATGCATCAGCTCCAAATCATGTCTTTGGTCAAATGTTGGGTTTGCCCGGCTCCCATGTTTTGCTACCTTACGTTCCGCTCTATCGGCTAAGGTGGCACCGGGAGAACTAGTGCGATTGTGCCCTGGTTCATCCGGATGAGCACCTCAGTAGAGAAAGCCGAAAACTGACTGTCATGATAAAGCGCGAGACTGGTCAACCACTCGATGACTTAGCGGAATCTTCGGGATTCCTTCGCATTAACGAAGGGCCGTTTCCCGGTCATGTATGTACGTGCCCTGTATTCGGATGAGCGCGGAGGTACCAGGGGCTATATAGTAGTCCCACCGTCAAACTCCTATGGCTAAGTGAAAGTGTTAAAGCAATATAGTCTGATTGCCTCGTTCGCTGCGCTATCACCTCCTTAATGGACCAAGATGTTGGATCAAGTGTGAATACGTGTTTTTTGCGAACACCCCCGCATTATATGCGTGGGGGCTGAAGCCGACGACTACAAACTTTTAGGTTATATACATATATACATAAACGGCCGCACAGGAGGCATCATAATACTTTCAGGCAAAAGTATAAACACAGCCTTGATAATTTAATAAACATTGTTCTTACAATAGGAATACATGTCACTAGAACATAATATTCTTCGAGCACTGAGCCTCTATTAAACGAGCGCCTTCAAGGACTTCTTCAAAGTAGTGCTCGGCTGATACTCGGCCTACGGCCGAACTCCGGGTTGCAATAGCGGTGGCCTCCATCTCTGCCCAGTATGTCTTAACATGGGGAAGAGCCATCCGCGCACCCTCTCTGCACGCCGACCTCTTCATAGTGTCGATATGCGGCATAGCACCGAGGAATCGTTGCACCAAGCCAAAATAACTATTCGGCCTGGGTCCTTCCAGCCAAAGATGGTCCACAACAGACCTCATGGCAAGTCCGGACAACCTATGGAGCTCGGCCCACTCGGTCATTCGCTCATTTAACAGCAGCGGCCGCACCGGAACATTGAACTGCGACCAGAACAGCTTTTCCACTTCATGATATTTTTGATCTTTGAAAAACTCGGCCGCATCAGCAGCACTCGCTGCCAAATCCACGTATGCGTCCGCAGAACTCCATAATTGATCGAGAAGGTCATACTTCGGATCTCCGAACTTCGTCCGCAACAAAAAGAGCTTCCCAGCCGCGCTATCTCCAGCTTGACGCAGCTCCTCCTTCGCCGCTCTGATTTTAGAGCGGGCTTCCTTGGCTGCTACCATGGCCTTCTCCAGGTCTGTCGCCTTCGCTCGGCTTTCCTTTTCAAGAAGCTCGTAACGATCGGCGGCATCTTTCAACTCAACGGCCATCTTGGCTATTTTATCCTTGCTTTGGCAATGCGCAGCATGTTCGGCTCTCAGCTCGTCGACCGCCTTTAGAGCGGCCGCATCACTCTTCCTGGCTTGTTCCTTGGATCGGGTAAGTTCCGCCCGAAGGGTCTCCACGGCGGCAGCTCCATCTGCAGTCGCAACATATTAAAGATACTAGCATCATGCTCCTCTTACTATTTGTTGATCACCGGAGAAATCACAAACCCTGTGCCTCGTCGAGCCGCTTGTTTACAAGCACGATGTCGGCATCTGCCGCATCAAGTCATCCCTTCAGCTCGGCAAACTCACCAGTCCGGCTAGCCACCGGACTTTCCGCCACCTGCACATGAAGGCGGCATGATTATTACCTGGGACTATGATCCTCTGCTTGCCGCCGTTTTCAACAGCAACCAGAGTCTCAGGGGCTACTATCTGCATATGACACACCTAGCATGTGCGATACCATCAAAAACATATACTACTTTGCGTACCTCAAAGCCTCTCAGCAGGCTCATAAAAGCTTCATGCAGCCCACTTTCGGCGGATGAAATCCTCTCAACCACCGTACCCATTAGCGTACGATGCGCTTCTGATATAGCCGCTTGCTCCAGAAGATCCCTTAGTGCATCAGGTCACGCACCGAACGGTCCCGGCCTCTTTCTGTTGCTCTCCTTAGGAGCCGAATACTCCAGACTTCGGGTGGCCGAAGGATTACCCTCTGGCCTTGGCGGATCAGGAGAAATCCTCCGTGACAACACCTCAGGGTCGCCCGCCTCATGAGGCCGGGAGGCATGGGGAGGTGTTTCGCTCTCCATCATCTCCGGAAGAAGATCCCCCGAAGACGAACTCTGTCATGAAGGGCTACGATCCGAACTACAAGATATATGCTTCGGTTATTATCCTGAGAAGTAAAGTAGGATATTTTTACTATTAAGTACTTTTTGTTTACTTACAGCTCGGTGGAGGGCTGATCCCCTTGCGGGCACTGTGCGGCAAGGGTACCCTCCGGGGCAGGACCCTCTGGCGAAGATTTCTTCCCTCGTTTGGAAACCATTGTTTCCAAGTCTTCAGAGGTGGTCCTTTTCCTTCCCTGGGGAGAGGGAATTTCAGATTCTTCTCCCCGGTTATCCTCCTTCGCGGAGGCGCTAATTCCCCCTGTTTGGATGAATAATGAGCGAGGCCTGCTTTGAGCCTCTTTATCCCCCCCCCCTTTATCTTCCACTGAGGGCGCCTGATAAGGCGCCAGCTCAAGCATTTTGGCCAATACTGGATCTACTGAGCCTTCGGGAAGGGGGGCCGAACACCTGATCATCTTCGCCTTTTTTACCCAGTCCTAGTCAAAGAGCGACTTTTCAAAATGATGTTGTGATAAATAAAGAGACAACATGTTCGGCCGAAGGACTACTTACTTGGGTATCTGGACGATTGTAGCTCAGACCCGCATCCTCGGTGGTGTCCGGACACCTTATTTGTGGTCCGAAGAACAATTTATACATCTCTTCGAGCGTCATGCCGAGGAAGTGCTGAATAGCTCGCGGTCCTTCCGGGTTGAATCCCACATACGGAGGGGTCGACGTTTGCAAGGCGGGACTCGACGAACTAGCATGACTTGCATTACCGTGACCAGGCTGACATCTCTCTCGAGGAGATCTCAGATGCGACTCTGCAATATCGGCACATCATTTATTGGCCCCCAGTCCAGCCCCTTGTTGCTCCATGACGTCAGTTGTGGTGGGGGCCCCGAGCGAAAGGCAGGGGCGGCCACCCATTTAGTACCGCGGGGAGCTGTGATGTAAAACCACTCCCGTTGCCATAAGCTGGATACCTCCGGGAAGGAACCCTTTGGCCATGGAACATCGGCGCCTTTGATAATTACGGCTCCTCCGCATTCTGCGTGTCGCCCATTGATCGTCTTCGGCTCTACATTAAAGGTCTTGAGCCACAAGCCAAAGTGCGGGGTGATGTGGAGGAAGGCCTCACACACGACGATGAACGACGAAATATGAAGGATGGAATCCGGGGCCAGGTCATGGAAATCCAGCCCGTAATAGAACATGAGCCCCCTAACAAAGGGATCTAGAACAAGGCCTAGCCCTCAGAGGAAGTGAGAGATGAATACGACGCTCTCACCGGGTTCGGGAGTGGGAATGACCTGCCCTCGACCAAGTAGCATGTGCGAGATTTTGGCAGTCAGATACCTAGCCTCTCTTAGCTTCTTGATGTCTTCCTCTGTGGTAGAGGAGGGCATCCACCGACCTTGAAGGTTGGATCCGGACATGGTTGAAGGTCCGAAGCGCCTGACCTGAGCCTTGGGTGTTGGAACTCAAGGCGGGGGAAGGATTCGATTGAGTACGAGAAGAAAAAGGACAGGCCTTGGCCTCTTTATAAAGAGGGTGAATATCAAGCATCCTCCTCGTGGCCGTTTGGGACTTGCCTAAAATCGAGGAATCATACCGACGGGCACGATTGGGTTACCCACATCCGTATTGATAAGAATCCCGTAATAAGGGGGACACGATCTCTGCTTCGACATGACGTGCCAATAAAAACCGCCTCGCAACACGTGCAGTGGCAGGCTCGGAAAAACGGTTCGTCATAACCAGACCACGGCAATACGTCACATTATGAAAAGCGGTCAGCAGATTGGGTTTGTGGAAATATTATTCCCTCTACTGTGGTATGTGGAATTTGTTTTGCAGAGCTGGACACTATCCTTGTGTTCAAAATCTTCTATGGAGTATTCGGAGGAGGAACCCGCCTTGCAATGCCGAAGACAATCTGCGCGCCGGACTCGTCGTCATTGAAGCCTGGTTCAGGGGCTACTGAGGGAGTCCTGGATTGGGGGGGTCCTCGGACAGCCGGACTATATCCTTTGGCCGGACTGTTGGACTATGAAGATACAAGATTGATTACTTCGACCCGTGTCCGGATGGGACTCTCCTTGGCGTGGAAGGCAAGCTTGGCAATACGGATATGTAGATCTCCTCCCTTATAACCGACTCTGTGTAACCCTAGCCCCCTCCGGTGTCTATATAAACCGGAGGGTTTAGTCCGCAGGACAACAACAATCATACCATAGGCTAGCTTCTAGGGTTTAGCCTCTACGATCTCGTGGTAGATCAACTCTTGTAATACTCATATCATCAAGATCAATCAAGCAGGAAGTAGGGTATTACCTCCATCGACAGGGCCCGAACCTGGGTAAACATCGTGTCCCCCGCCTCCTGTTACCATCCGCCTTAGACGCACAGTTCGGGAAGCCCTACCCGAGATCCGCTGTTTTTTACACCGACAACAACCCCTTTAACTCGTCGGGTTGCGAGGTGTTGTTGTTTGTGTGCAGGTGTTGTTTACGTTGTGTTGCTTGGTTCTCCTATTGGTTCGATACCTTGGTTTCATAACTGAGGGAAATACCTCGCGTCGCTGTGCTACATCATCCCTCCCTCTCCGGGGAAATACCGACGTAGTTGCAGCTGCCATCACTCAATATAAATGGCAGAAATGATATGGCACAGTAGGCATTGTGTGAGAACAATTATGAATCTTGTCTTTGACAGTACCAAAAGTGGAATGGTTTGCTCTTTATCGTACTAACCTATCTCACAAAGATCCGTTAAGTTTTGTGTGATTGAAGTTTTCAAGTTTTGGGTGAGATGTCGATATGAGGAGAATAAGGAGTGACAAGACCCTAAGCATGGGGATGCCCAATGCACCCCCAAGGTAATATTCAAGGAAGATCCAAGCAACTAAGCTTGGGGATGCCCCGGAAGGCATCCCCTCTTTCGTCTCCAACAATATCGGTAACCTTACTTAGAGATATGTTTTTATTAGTCACATGATATGTGTTTTGCTTGGAGCGTCAATTTATTTCGTTAGGATTTGCTTGCAGTTATTTAGAATAATGTTTTGCATCTTTTATTTCAATAAAAGTGGCAATGATAGCCTTTGCCATGCTTATTTTGCAAGTATACATGTTGTTGTTTGAAAACAGAAAGTTTACCGATGTTGCAAAAATTCCCTAGAAAAGTCAGAATGTGATAAAATTTTGAAATTTTTGCATAATAAGCTCTGATAAATTTTCTACGGTGTGGTAAGTTTTCATAATTTTTGGAGTTGAATAAGTACTAATATTCTTGCATTCTTTACAGATTGTACTGTTTTGGCAGATTGTTGTTATGTTTGCATATGTTTGCTTGTTTAATGATTCTATTTGAGGATGTGAGTATTAAATATGCAAAGGCATTTAGTATGCAATGTTGAATAATAACTTTAGTGATTTGCTACAGTATAGAATGATAAGGTTTTTGCATTGGTTTATACTAACTTATCTCACGTGTTCTTGTTGAACTTTTGTGTGGATGAAGCTTTTGAGATTTAGGAAAACCGTGATATGAGAAGAATTAAGGAGACACAAAAGCTCAAGCTTGGGGATGCCCAAGGCATCCCAAAATAATATTTCAAGAAGTCTCAAGCATCTAAGCTTGGGGATGCCCCGGTAGGCATCCCACCTTTCTTCTTCAACAATTATCGGTTAGTATCAATTGAGCCTAAGTTTTTGCTTCTCCACATGATGTGTGCTATTCTTGGAATGTCATTTTATTTTGTTTTGCTTGTTGTTTTAATAAAATACTTAGATCTGACAGTTTTAAATAAAATAGTGTCCTCAAATAATTGCCAGGGAGGCTAAGTAAGCGGCATTCACATCCCGTCAATGAAGCTCTTTTCTATGTCATTTACTCTTGTGCTTCACTTATATCCTATGAGTAAATTGTTGAATAAATTGAATTTCATGAAGTTAAAGTCATATCATGCCTAGTGGTAGATTCACATTGGATTTAGAAAGTGAAATCTTTTGACGCTTGACAATCACAATATTGGTCATACAAGCAATTCACGAATAATTAGTATAAGGAAGAGAACTTTCACATGCAAATACACTATCTTAGAAATCTTTTGTGATTGTGAGCCCCCATCAAAATATTATATGCCAAAAATTTTGACGTTGGACAAGGAAGACAAAGTAATGGTTTATGTTTGTTCATATTCACATAGAAGTTATATTGTCATAGGTCCTTCAACATATGGTGCTGGCCCCCCATCTTTGCTAGCAAAAAATTCCGCACCAAGTAGAGATACTACTTGTGCATCCAAAAACCCTTAAACCCAAATCTTAGTTTCAAGAGTCCACCATAGCTACCTAAGGATTGAGCAAGATCCTTCAAGTAAGTTGTCATCGGTGCAATAAGATAATAAAAATTTCTTCTAAAAGTGTTAGATCATTTAGTGTAAGAGAAAATTGAGCGTTGTATGAACATGTGATGGCAAAGTAATAAAAGCGACGGACTGCAAAATAAAGGTTGCTATCATAAGGGGCAGTATAACGTGACGTTCGTTTGCACTAAGGGGTTGAGCATACAAACAAATAAGTGCATGGCAATCTCTACTTCCCTCTGCGAGGGGCCTATCTTTTAATTTTCAGTATTTACTTTTATGCAAAGAGTCAAAGTTTTTCTCTCTATTCCTTTTGATTTTTCTCTTTTGGCAAGCATCATGTGGTGAGGAAAGATCTAGGCACATATGTCCAGTTGAATATGGGTAGCATGAGTTATTATTGTTGACATCACCCTTGATGTGAATACGTCGGGAGGCAAAATAATAAGCCCCTACTTTCTATGTGTCCTATTGAAACGTTTTGCTCATGAGTATGCGGTGATTGTTAGCAATCATAGAAGACTATAAGATGGTTGAGTATGTGGAGCTCTTACTTAAACTCCGTTGAATAAGTTGAATTGCAATTGCTTGGTGACTAAGAACATAGGTTGTTGAGTGTCAAGAGAATTCATTGTTTGAACCTTAACATGTGAGTTGGTTGCTACTACAACATGAGAAGTTTTATAAGAAAGAATTGTTGTTATGATGCTAGGAAAAGTGATTGAAATTATCATTGATCAAACTTATGCACTTTGCTAGCATTCACACTTCATAAATTATTTCTTTTATCATTTACCTACTCGAGGACGAGTAGGAATTAAGCTTGGGGATGATGATACGTCTCCAACATATCTATAATTTAAGAAGTATTCATGCTTTATTTTATCATTCTTGGATCTTTTACAATCATTTTATAGCAACTTTATATCATTTTTTGGGACTAACCTATTGACCTAGTGCCCAGTGCTAGTTGCTGTTTTTTTTACATCGCAGGAAATCAATATCAAACGGAGTCCAAACACCACGAAACTTTACGGAGATTTATTTGGACCAGAAGGAACCCAATGGGACAGAGCTGCTGCTCTGGGGGTGCCTCGAGGGGGCACAAACCACCAGGGCGCGCCAAGGCCCCCTAGCGCGCCCAGGTGGGTTGCGTCCACCTCGGTGGCCTCTCGCACCCCCTCTTTGCACTATAAATTCCCAAATATTTTGAAACCCTTCGGGGTTAACCTAGATCAGAAATTCCGCCGCTGCAAGGCCTCTGTAGCCACTGAAAACCAATCTAGACCCATTCCGGCACCCCGCCGGACGGGGGAAGCATCTCCGGTGGCCATCTTCATCATCCCGGCAGCCACCAAGATGAGGAGGGAGTAGTCCAACCTCAGTTGTTGTTTTTTTGATGTTTTTTTACGTCGCAGGAAATCAATATCAAACAGAGTCCAAATGCCACGAAACTTCACGATGATTTTTTATGGGCCAGAAGGAAGGCAATGGGCCCTGGTTGCACCTGGGGGTGCCCCGAGGGGGGCACAACCCACCAGGGCGCGCCAGGAGGCCCAGGCGCGCCCTGGTGGGTTGCGCCCACCTCGGTTGCCCCCCGGACTGCCTCTTTGCTCCATAAATACCCCAAAAATACCAGAACCCTAGGGGAGTCGATGAAATATTCATCCAGCCACCGCAGAGTCCGAAACCACCAGGTCCAATCTAGACACCATCTCGGATGGGGTTCACCACCTCTATTGGTGCCTCTCTGATGATGCGTGAGTAGTTCTTTGTAGACCTTCGGGTCCGTAGTTATTAGCTAGATGGCTTTCTCTCTGTCGCTGAATTCTCAATACAATGTTCTCTTGGAGATCCATATGATGTAACTCTTTTGCGGTGTGTTTCTTAGGATCTGATGAACTTCGAGTTTATGATCAGTTATATCTTTTTATATCCATGAAAGTTATTTGAGTTTCTTTGATCTCTTATATGTAAGATCTCTTATAGCCTCGTATTTCAATGGGAAGTGGTGCCCGGTAGTGGGTTCGATCTTACGGTGCTCGATCCCAGTGACAGAAAGGGAACCGACACGTATGTATCGTTGCTACTAAGGATCAAAAGACAAGATCTATATCTACCGCCATATAGATAAACGGATCTGGTCTACATCAAGTCATCGTTCTTATTGCATTACTCCGTTTTTCCATGAACTTAATACACTAGATGCATGCTGGATAGCGGTCGATGTGTGGAGTAATAGTAGTAGATGCAGGCAGGAGTCGGTCTACTAATCTTGGACGTGATGCCTATGTAATGATCATTGCCTGGATATCGTCATAATTATTTGAAGTCCTATCAATTGCCCAACAGTAATTTGTTTACCCGCCGTTTGCTATTTTTCTCGAGAGAAGACACTAGTGAAACCTACGGCCCCCGGGTCTTCTTTCTCATATATTTGCCTTGCGATCTACTTTTCCTTTGCATTTTTATTCAGATCTATTAAACCAAAAAATACCAAAATACCTTGTTGTGTTTTACCTTTATTTCTTTTATTTGGCGTTCGATCTATCAATCTACTACAATTTACCTCACGTCCGCTTGCCTATCTTGAGGCGCCGTACCCCGGAAGGGATTGACAACCCCTTTAACTTGTCGGCTTGCGAGGTGTTGTTGTTTGTGTGCAGGTGTTGTTTACGTTGTGTTGCTTGGTTCTCCTACTGGTTCGATACCTTGGTTTCATAACTGAGGGAAATACCTACCGTCGCTGTGCTACATGATCCCTCCCTCTCCGAGGAAATACCGACGTAGTTGCAGCTACTATCAAGGAGAATTTCTGGCGCCGTTGCCGGGGAGGATCTTCAACATAACCAGGTACCGAATCACAAATCTCATCTCCTTGCAATTTACATTATTCGCCATTTGCCTCTCGTTTTCCTCTCCCCCACTTCACAAAATTTTGCCGTTTTGTTCGCCTCTCTTTTCCGTTTACCATTCTCTCGCTTTCTAGTCTCAATGGCTAGCGTCCCTACTACTGCTTTGTCACCAGATTTTGAAGTCTTGTACTTCAAGCAAAGACAAGGAGAAATTTTGAAAGATGCCTGGTATAGGCTTATGGAATCATATCGTATTTCCAACTTAAAGGGGGACGCCAAGGTTTTGCTTCGTAATTTTTACATAGGGTTGGCTTTGCATCATAGACAACTTCTTGATTTTGCCGCTAAAGGAAATGTTACTGAACTTGATGCCAATGCTGCCTATGAAATCTTAGAGGGAATTTTGGGAATTCCACCTGAAAATAAGGGGTTTCATTTTACCCCCGAGGGAGCCCAAATGCTGGACAAACTTGGTGACTTGCATAAACATATGGTTGAAATACAGAAATATAATGAACCCCTCAAACACCTCAATGGTAGTATCAATCGCATGAATACTCTGATTACTCTTTGCAACAAGCGATTGGATATGTTGGATCTTAAGATGGTTTCTTTTCCGGAGAAATTGGGGAAGCGTAAAGAGCCTCCCGGGTTTGAGAAAACCCTTACAAAAGTTGCCAAAACTTCAGATGGCAAAACTTAGATCCTTGCTTTATGCCTAGCTAAGGGCATAAAACTATAGCGCTTGTTGGGAGGCAACCCAATGAATAAATTTTATTTTTGCTTTTTGCTTTCTGTTCTTGAGTGTTTACACAATTATGCCAATGTTATGATTGTGTTTTTTTATGTTTTAATTAGTGTTTGTGACAAGTAGAACCGAATAGATCTTCTTGGGTGATAGTTGTTTGATCTTGCTGAAAAAGACAGAAACTTTGCGCTTATGAGAAAAATTCTTATTTTTAATCAGAAAGAGCTTTTTCCCTGATTCTTTTTGAAGAAGATTAATATACAAATGGCTCAGGTCTTCGTATTTTTTCAGAATGTTTGGAGTTCAAAAAGTATGCGTTTAAGTCAGATTACTACAGACTATTCTGTTTTGACATATTCTGTTTTCTTTGTGTTGTGTGCTTATTTTGATGGCTCAATGGTTTTCTTTGATGAGTTTTTGCCATAGAAAAGTTGGAATACAGTAGATATAATACAAAAACAAAATATGAATTGATTTAATACAGTACTGATAGTGGTGGTTTACTTTCTTTCACTAACGGATCTCACAAAGGTTTTGTTAAGTTTTGTGTCATTGAAGTTTTCAAGTTTTGGGTTATCTTACGATGGATGAAGGAAGGATGTAAGAGCCTAAGCTTGGGGATGCCCCGGCATCCCAAGATATTATCCAAGAATGAGCAATCAACTAAGCTTGGGGATGCCCCCGAGTGGCATCCCAGCTTTCTTCCAACAACTATCGGTATTTTACTTGAAACTATATTTTTATTCGTCACATGATATGTGTTTTGCTTGGAGCGTATTGTATGATATGAGTCTTTGCTTGTTTTATTTTGTGTTTGAAGTCATCAATCCTTGCTGGACACACCTATTTGGGAGAGCCAAAATTATGTCATGATTTGTTAGAATTGCTCTCTATGCTTCACTTAAATCTTTTATGAGCTAGGAGTTGCTCTAGTGCTTCACTTATGTCTTTTTGAGCATGGTGTGCTTAGTATTTTTTAAGAAATTCTCTCTTGCTTCACTTAAATTTATTTGAGAGTTAGTAAAATTATGAAGAAATTCTCTCTTGCTTCACTTAAATTATTTTGAGAGAAAGAAAATTTGTTATGCTCATGATCTTCACTTATATTTTTTTGAGCTTATGAAAAGCAACACATGAAAATTAGTCCCAAAGTGATAGATATCCAAGGAGGGTAAAGAAATAAAGAAAATATTTCATGAAGATCATTGGACAAAATAAACTTGATTCTTAGTAATAGTTTTGAGATATGATGATGTGATATGTGAGTTCTGTTGGTGAATAATTGTGCTCTAGTAAGAGTATTGGTGTTAAGATTTGTGATTCCCTATGCATGCACGAAAGTCAATAATCATGCGATGGAAATTATATCCTACTTGTGGTGCATTATTCGGTGTTAATTATGCTTAATGCTTGCTTATGAGATTATTCATTTCTTGGTTGGTCGCTTCCCAATCTTTTGATAGCCTTCATTGCGCACTAAGTATGACCTCTACTTGTGCATCCAATATCCTTTAAACCAGTTTTGCCACATGAGTCCACTATATCTACCTATATGCGGTATTCTTTTGCCGTTCTAAGAAAATTTGCATGTGCCATCTCTAATTTTCAAAAAAAAAAACTTCTCTTTTGTGTGTTTGTTTCGCTCGCGGAGCGGTGAAGGGTGGCTAATATTTTCCATGCTAGATGTGTTATTCTCACGATGAGTGTTTATTCACTTGTCATTGAACGAGAGTAAGGCAAAGGTTTTAGGGATGTCAGTCCCGAAATGCAAAAAAAAATGAATTTACTTCATGTTATCAAATAATAAATTCCTTGGAAAGTGTTGGTATGGAGGGCAACCGTGGATACGGCTAGCCATGGAAAGTGAAAGTATGGTGGAAAAAGGAATAAACTTTATTTTCTGTTTGGGAACCGCCTATGGCATATCTAGCATGGAAAGTGTTCGGAACTCTAAGTCGTTTTCATTGGTGGGATGGATACACCTCCCAAAATGTTTTTATCTCTAATTTTTTGCTTTGAGTTCTGGCACCTCTACAAATCCCTACTTCCCTCTTCGAAGGGCCTTTCTTTTACTTTATGCAATTTTTTTTAAATTTGAGTCTCCATCTTCTCTCATAAAAGCACCAACTAGGAGGCAATATGATCATGCTCAGGGTGTAGTTAATATTCGAGTGTGTTTCATGACTGGATCAATGTTTGAGCATGATGGGCTAGGGATAACTTGTTTTAGCATTGATATTTTGAAAGACATAGTTGCTTGTTGATATGCTTGAGTATCTAAATTATTATGTCAAAACTAGACTATTGCTTTGAATCACATAAAATACAAATGTCCATGTTATAAAGAAAAGAATATGATATGACTTGATAATCAGCATTCCACATCAAAAATAATGTTTTTTGTCACTTACCTACTCAAGGACGAGTAGGAGTTAAGCTTGGGGATGCTGATACGTCTCCAACGTATCTATAATTTTTTATTGTTCCACGCTGTTTTATTATCAATCTTGGATGTTTTATAATCATTTTATAGTCATTTTATATCATTTTTTGGTACTAACATATTGACATAGTGCCAAGTGCTAGTTGCTGTTTTTTCCATGTTTTTTTACATCGCAGGAAATCAATATCAAACGGAGTCCAAATGCCACGAAACTTCACCATGATTTTTTATGGGCTAGAAGGAAGGCAATGCGCCCTGGTTGCACCTGGGGGTGCCCCGAGGGGGTCAAAACCCACCAGGGTGCCCCAGGCGCGCCCTGGTGGGTTGTGCCCACCTCGGGTGCCCCCCGGACCGCCTCTTTGCTCTATAAATACCCCAAAAATACCAGAACCCTAGGGGAGTCAACGAAATATTCATCCAGCCGCCGCAGAGTCTAGAACCACCAGATCCAATCTAGACACGATCTCGGATGGGGTTCACCACCTCCATTGGTGCCTCTCCGATGATGCGTGAGTAGTTCTTTGTAGACCTTCGGGTCCGTAGTTAGTAGCTAGATGGCTTTCTCTGTGTCGCTGGATTCTCAATACAATGGTCTCTTGGAGATCCATATGATGTAACTCTTTTGCGGTGTGTTTGTTGGGATCTGATGAACTTCGAGTTTATGATCAGTTATATCTTTTTATATCCATGAAAGTTATTTGAGTTTCTTTGATCTCTTATATGCATGATCTCTTATAGCCTCGTATTTCTTCTCCGATATTTGGGTTTTGTTTGGCCAACTTGATCTATTTATCTTGCAATGGGAAGAGGTGCCCGGTAGTGGGTTCGGTCTTATGGTGCTCAATCCCAGTGACGGACAGGGAACCGACACGTATGTATCGTTGCTACTAAGGATAAAAAGACGAGATCTATATCTACCACCATATAGATAAACGGATCTTTTCTACATCATGTCATCGTTCTTATTGCACCATTTTTCCATGAACTTAATACACTAGATGCATGCTGGATAGCGGTCGATGTGTGGAGTAATAGTAGTAGATGCAGGCAGGAGTCGATCTACTTGTCTTGGACGTGATGCCTATGTAATGATCATTGCCTGGATATCGTCATAATTATTTGAAGTTCTATCAATTGCCCAACAGTAATTTGTTTACCCGCCGTTTGCTATTTTTCTCGATAGAAGCCACTAGTGAAACCTACGGGCCCCGGGTCTTCTTTCTCATATATTTGCCTTGCGATCTACTTTTCCTTTGCATTTTTACTCAGATCTATTAAACCAAAAAATACAAAAATACCTTGCCGCGTTTTATCTTTATTTATTTTATTTGGCGTTCGATCTATCAATCTACTACAATTTACCTCATGTCCGCTTGCCTATCTTGAGGCGCCATACCCGGAAGGGATTGACAACCCCTTTAACTCGTCGGGTTGCGAGGTGTTGTTGTTTGTGTGCAGGTGTTGTTTACGTTGTGTTGCTTGGTTCTCCTATTGGTTCGATGCCTTGGTTTCATAACTGTGGGAAATACCTCCCGCCGCTGTGCTACATCATCCCTCCCTCTCCGGCGAAATACCGACGTAGTTGCAGCTACCATCACTCAATATAAATGGCAGAAATGATATGGCACAGTAGGCATTGTGTGAGAACAATTATGAACCTTGTCTTTGACAGTACCAAAAGTGGAATGGTTTGCTCTTTATCATACTAACCTATCTCATAAAGTTCCGTTAAGTTTTGTGTGATTGAAGTTTTCAAGTTTTGGGTGAGATGTCGATATGAGGAGAATAAGGAGTGACATGACCCTAAGCATGGGGATGCCCAATGCACCCCCAAGGTAATATTCAAGGAAGATCCCAGCAACTAAGCTTGGGGATGCCCCGGAAGGCATCCCCTCTTTCGTCTCCAATAATATCGGTAACCTTACTTAGAGCTATGTTTTTATTCGTCACATGATATGTGTTTTGCTTGGAGCGTCAATTTATTTTGTTAGGATTTGCTTGCTGTTATTAAGAATAATGTTTTGCATATTTATTTCAATAAAAGTGGCAATGATAGCCTTTGCCATGCTTATTTTGCAAGTATACATGTTGCTGTTTGAAAACAGAAAGTTTACCGATGTTGCAAAAACTCCCTAGAAAAGTCAGAATGTGATAAAATGTTGAAATTATTGCATAATAAGCTCTGATAAATTTTCTACAGTGTGGTAAATTTTCATAATTTTTGGAGTTGAATAAGTATTGATACTCTTGCATTCTTTACAGACTGTACTGTTTTGGCAGATTGCTGTTATGTTTGCATTGTTTGCATATGTTTCCTTGTTTAATGATTCTATTTGAGGATGTGAGTATTAAATATGAAGAGGCATTTAGTATGCAATGTTGAATAATAATTTTAGTGATTTGCTACAGTATAGAATGATAAGATTTTTGCATTGTTTTATACTAACTTATCTCACGAGTTCTTGTTGAACTTTTGTGTGGATGAAGCTTTTGAGATTTAGGAAAACCGTGATACGAGAAGAATTAAGGAGACACAAAAGCTCAAGCTTGGGGATGCCCGAGGCATCCCAATCTAATATTTCAACTAGTCTCAACGAAGCTCTTTTCTATGTCATTTACTCTTGTGCTTCACTTATATCCTATGAGTAAATTGTTGAATAAATTTAATTTCATGAAGTTAAGGTCATATCATGCCTAGTGGTAGATTCACATTGGGTTTAGAAAGTGAAATCTTTTGAGGCTTGACAATCACAATATTGGTCATACAAGCAATTCACGAATAATTAGTATAAGGAAGAGAACTTTCACATGCAAATACACTATCTTAGAAATCTTTTGTGATTGTGAGCCCCATCAAAATATTATATGCCAAAATTGTTGACGTTGGACAAGGAAGACAAATTAATGGTTTATGTTTGTTCATAATCACATAGAAGTTATATTGCCATAGATCCTTCAACATGTGGTGCTTGCCCCCCATCTTTGCTAACCAAAAATTCCGCACCAAGTAGAGATACTACTTGTGCATCCAAAAACCCTTAAGCCCAAATATTATTTTCAAGAGTCCACCATACCTACCTAAGGATTGAGCAAGATCCTTCAAGTAAGTTGTCATAGGTGCAATAAGGCAATAAAAATTGCTTCTAAAAGTGTTAGATCATTTAGTGTATGAGAAAATTGAGCGTTGTACGAACTTGTGATGGCAAAGTAATAAAAGTGACGGACTGCATAATAAAGGTTGCTATCATAAGGGGCAATATAACGTGACGTTCTTTTGCACTAAGGGGTTGAGCATACAAACAAATAAGTGCATGGCAACCTCTGCTTCCCTCTGCGAAGGGCCTATCTTTTAATTTTCAGTATTTACTTTTATGCGAAGAGTCAAAGTGTTTCTCTCTATTCCTTCTTATTTTTCTCTTTTGCCAAGCATCATGTGGTGAGGAAAGATCTAGGTGTTGGGGAACGTAATAATTTAAAAAAAATTCCTACGCACACGCAGGATCATGGTGATGCATAGCAACGAGAGGGGAGAGTGTTGTCTACGTACCCTCGTAGACCGTAAGCGGAAGCGTTTATCAACGCGGTTGATGTAGTCATACACCTTCATGATCCGTCCCGATCAAGTACCGAACGTACGGCACCTCCACGTTCAGCACATGTTCAACTCGATAATGTCCTCGCCTTCTCGATCCAGCAAGAGGGGCGAAGTAGTAGATGAGTTCTCGGCAGCACGACGGCGTGGTGACGGTGTTGGTGAAGAACAATCTCCGCAGGGCTTCGCCTAAGCACTACGAAAACTATGACGGAGGATAAACTAGAGGGGATGGGGTAGCCGGCACACGGCTTGGTGTTTCTTAATGTGTCTTGGGTGCTAGCCCTACCCCTCTATTTATATGTTGAGCCTTGGGGTCGAAACTTGGAGTAAAAGCCTCCACAAAGTCGGTTTCACCCGAAAGGCAAGAGTCCTTCTCGGACTTCAGGGCCAGACGCCAGCGTTCCCGGCGTCTGGACCCAGACGCCAGGGACCCTGGCGTCTGGTCCCTGGACTCCGCAAAACTTCCTTTTGCACTTTCCAAACACCTTGTGGGCTTTCCCGTTTGGCCCAAATAAAGTGTTCTCGTACCCAAACATTTCGGGAAACATCCGGAACCCCTTCCGGTGAATTCCGGAACCCTTCCGGAGACCAAACACTATTATCCCATATATCAAACTTTATCTCCGGACCATTCCGGAGTTCCTCGGCATGTCCATGATCTTATCCGAAACTCCGAACAACATTCGGTTACCAACATACATAACTCATATATACTATATCGTACACGAACGTTAAGCGTGCGGACCCTACGGGTTCGAGAACTATGTAGACATGACCGAGACACTTCTCTGGTCAATAACCAATAGCGGAACCTGGATGCCCATATTGGCTCCTACATATTCTATGAAGATCTTTATCAGTCGAACCGCATAACAATATACGTTGTTCCCTTTGTCATCGGTATGTTACTTGCCCGAGATTCGATCGTCGGTATCTCAATACCTAGTTCAATCTCGTTACCGGCAAGTCTCTACTCGTTCTCTAATACATCATCCCGCAACTAAATCATTAGTTGCAATGCTTGCAAGGCTTAGGTGATGTGCATTACCGAGTGAGCCCAGAGATACCTCTCCGACAATCGGAGTGACAAATCCTAATCTCGAAATACGCCAACCCAACAAGTACCTTCGGAGAAACCTGTAGAGCACCTTTATAATCACGCAGTTACGTTGTGACGTTTGGTAGCACACAAAGTGTTGCTCCGGTAAACGGGAGTTGCATAATCTCATAGTCATAGGAACACGTATAAGTCATGAAGAAAGCAGTAGCAACATACTAAATGATCAAGTGCTAAGCTAACGGAATGGGTCAAGTCAATCACATCATTCTCCTAATGATGTGATCCCGTTAATCAAATGACAACTCTTTGTCTGTGGCTAGGAAACATAACCATCTTTGATCTACGAGCTAGTCAAGTAGAGGCATACTAGTGACACTCTATTTGTCTATGTATTCACACATGTATCATGTTTCCGGTTAATACAATTCTAGCATGAATAATAAACATTTATCATGATATAAAGAAATAAATAATAACTTTATTATTGCCTCTAGGGCATATTTCCTTCAGTCTCCCACTTGCACTAGAGTCAATAATCTAGTTCACATCGCCATGTGATTTAACATCAATAGTTCACATCTTTATGTGGTTAACACCCATAGTTCACATCGATATGTGACCAACAACCAAAGGGTTTACTAGAGTCAGTAATCTAGTTCACACCGCTATGTGATTAACACCCAAAGAGTACTAAGGTGTGATCATGTTTTGCTTGTGAGATAATTTTAGTCAACGGGTCTGTCACATTCAGATCCGTAAGTATTTTGCAAATTTCTATGTCTACAATGCTCTGCACAGAGCTACTCTAGCTAATAGCTCCCACTTTCAATATGTATCCAGATATAGACTTAGAGTCATCTAGATCAGTGTCAAAACTTGCATCGACGTAACCCTTTACGACGAACCATTTGTCACTTCCATAATCGAGAAACATATCCTTATTCCACTAAGGATAATTTTGACCGCTGTCTAGTGATCTACTCCTAGATCACTATTGTACTCCCTTGCCAAACTCACTGGTAGGGTATACAATAGATCTGGTACACAGCATGGCATACTTTATAGAACCTATGGCTAAGGCATATGGAATGACTTTCATTCTCTTTCTATCTTCTGCCGTGGTCGGGCTTTGAGTCTTACTCAATTTCACACCTTGTAACACACACAAGAACTCTTTCTTTGACTATTCCATTTTGAACTATTTCAAAATCTTGTCAAGGTATGTACTCATTGAAAAAACTTATGAAGCGTCTTGATCTATCTCTATAGATCTTGATGCTCAATATGTAAGCAGCTTCACCGAGGTCTTTCTTTGAAAAACTCCTTTCAAATACTCCTTTATGCTTTCAGGAAAATTATACATTATTTCCGATCAACAATATGTCATTCACATATATTTATCAGAAATGTTGTAGTGCTCCCACTCACTTTCTTGTAAATACAGGCTTCACCGCAAGTCTGTATAAAACTATATGCTTTGATCAACTCATCAAAGCGTATATTCCAACTTCGAGATGCTTGCACCAGTCCATAGATGGATCGCTGGAGCTTGCACATTTTGTTAGCACCTTTAGGATCGACAAAACCTTCTGGTTGCATCATATACAACTCTTTCTCTAAGAAATCCATTAAGGAATGTAGTTTTGACATCCATTTGCCAGATTTCATAAAATGTGGCAATTTGCTAACATGATTCGGACAGACTTAAGAATCGCTACGAGTGAGAAAATCTCATCATAGTCAACACCTTGAACTTTGTCAAAAACCTTTTTTCGACAAGTCTAGCTTTGTAGATAGTAACACTACTATCAGCCTTCGTCTTCCTCTTGAAGATCCATTTATTTTCTATGGCTTGCCGATCATCGGGCAAGTCAACCAAAGTCCACACTTTGTTCTCATACATGGATCCCATCTCAGATTTCATGCCCTCAAGCCATTTTTGCGGAATCTGGGCTCACCATCGCTTCTTCATAGTTCGTAGGTTCGTCATGGTCTAGTAACATAACCTCCAGAACAGGATTACCGTACCACTCTGGTGCGGATCTTACTCTGGTTGACCTACGAGGTTCAGTAACAACTTGATCTGAAGTTTCATGAACATCATCATTAACTTCCTCACTAATTGGTGTAGACGTCACAGGAACTGGTTTCTGTGATGAACTATTTTCCAATAAGGGAGCAGGTACTATTGCCTCATCAAGTTCTACTTTCCTCCCACTCACTTCTTTCAAGAGAAACTCCTTCTCTAGAAAGGATCCATTCTTAGCAACGAATGTCTTGCCTTCGGATCTGTGATAGAAGGTGTACCCAACAGTTTCCTTTGGGTATCCTATGAAGACACATTTCTCCGATTTGAGTTCGAGCTTATCAGGTTGAAGTTTCTTCACATAAGCATCGCAGCCCCAAACTTTAAGAAACAACAACTTTGGTTTCTTGCCCAACCACAGTTCATAAGGTGTCGTCTCAACAGATTTTGATGGTGCCCTATTTAACGAGAATGCAGCTGTCTCTAATACATAACCCCAACACGATAGTGGTAGATTGGTAAGAAACATCATAGATCGCACCATATCTAAAAAAGTACGGTTACGACGTTCGGACACACCATTACGCTATGGTGTTTCCGGTGGCGTGAGTTTGTGAAACTATTCCACATTGTTTTAAATGAAGGCCAAACTCGTAACTCAAATATTCGCCTCCACGATCAGATCGTAGAAACTTTATTTTCCTGGTACGATGATTCTCCACTTTACTCTGAAATACTTTGAACTTTTTCAAATGTTTCAGAATTGTGTTTCATTAAGTAGATATACCCATATCTGCTCAAATCATCTGTGAAGGTCAGAAAATAACGATACCCGCCGCGAGCCTCAACACTTATTGGGCTGCATACATCGGTATATATTATTTCCAACAAGTCTGTTGCTTGCTCCATTGTTCCGAAGAACAAAGTCTTAGTCATCTTGCCCAAGAGGCATGCTTCGCAAGTATCAAGTGATTCATAATCAAGTAATTCCAAAATCCCATCAGCATGGAGTTTCTTCATGCGCTTTACACCAATATGACCTAAACGGGAGTGCCACAAATAAGTTGCACTATCATTATTAACTTTGCATCTTTTGGCTTCAATATTATGAATATGTGTATCACTATGATCGAGATCCAACAAACCATTTTCATTGGGTGTATGACCATAGAAGGTTTTATCCATGTAAACAGAACAACAATTATTCTCTAACTTAAATGAATAACCGTATTGCAATAAACATGATCAAATCATATTCATGCTCAACGCAAACACCAAATAACACTTATTTAGGTTCAAACTAATCCCGAAAGAATAGGGAGTGTGCGATGATGATCATATCAATCTTGGAACTATTTCCAACACACATCGTCACCCCGCCCTTAACTAGTTTCTGTTCATTCTGCAACTCCCGTTTCGAGTTACTACTCTTAGCAACTGAACCAGTATCAAATGCCGAGGGGTTGCTATAAACACTAGTAAAGTACACATCAATAACATGTATATCCAATATACCTTTGCTTACTTTGCCATCCTTCTTATCCGCCAAATACTTGGGGCAGTTCCGCTTTCAGTGACCAGTCCCTTTGCAGTAAAAGCACTTAGTCTCAGGCTTAGGTCCAGACTTGGGCTTCTTCACTTGAGCAGCAACTTGCTTGCCGTTCTTCCTGAAGTTCCCCTTCTTCCCTTTGCCCTTTTCCTTGAAACTAGTGGTCTTGTCAACCATAAACACTTGATGCTCTTTCTTGATTTCTACCTTCATCGATTTCATCATCATGAAAAACTCGGGAATCGTTTTCGTCATCCCTTGCATAATATAGTTCATCACAAAGTTCTACTAACTTGGTGATGGTGACTAGAGAATTCTGTCCATCACTATTTTATCTGGAAGATTAACTCCCACTTGATTCAAGCGATTGTAGTACCCAGACAATCTGAGCACATGCTCACTGCTTGAGCTATTCTCCTCCATCTTTTAGCTATAGAACTTGTTGGAGACTTCATATCTCTCAACTCGGGTATTTGCTTGAAATATTAACTTCAACTCCTGGAACATCTCATATGGTCCATGCTGTTCAAAACGTCTTCGAAGTCCCGATTCTAAGCCGTTAAGCATGGTGCACTAAACTATCAATTAGTCGTCATATTGAGCTAGCCAAACGTTCATAACGTCTGCATCTGCTCCTGCAATAGTTCTGTCACCTGGCGGTGCATCAAGGGCATAATTCTTCTGTGCAGCAATGAGGATAATCCTCAGATTACGGATCCAATCCGTATCATTGCTACTAACATTTTTCAACTTAGTTTTCTCTAGGAACATATTAAAATTCAACGGAACAACAGCACGAGCCATCTATCTACAACAAACATAGACATGCAAAATACTATCAGGTACTAAGTTCATGATAAATTTAAGTTCAATTAATCATATTACTTAAGAACTCTAATCTTCTAAGTGATCACGTGATCCAAATCAACTAAACCATAACCGATCATCACGTGAAATGGAGTAGTTTTCAATGGTGAACATCACTATGTTGATCATATCTACTATATGATTCACGCTCGAACTTTCGGTCTCAGTGTTCCGAGGCCATATCTGCATATGCTAGGCTCGTCAAGTTTAACCTGAGTATTCTGCGTGTGCAAAAATGGCTTGAACCCGTTGTAGATGGACGTAGATCTTATCACACTCGATCATCACGTGGTGTCTGGGCACGACAAACTTTGGAAACGGTGCATACTCAGGGAGAACACTTTTATCTTGAAATTTAGTGACAGATCATCTTATAATGCTACCGTCAATCAAAGAAAAATAAGATGCATAAAAGATAAACATCATATGCAATCAATATAAGTGATATGATATGGCCATCATCATCTTGTGCTTGTGATATCCATCTCCGAAGCACCGTCATTATCACCATCGTCACCGGCGCGACACCTTGATCTCCATCATAGCATCGTTGTCGCCTTGCCAACTATTGCTTCTACGACTATCGCTACCGCTTAGTGATAAAGTAAAGCAATTACAGGGCGATTGCATTGCATACAATAAAGCGACAACCATATGGCTCTTGCCAGTTGCCGATAACTCGGTTACAAAACATGATCATCTCATACAATAAAATATAGCATCATGCCTTGACCATATCACATCACAACATGCCCTGCAAAAACAAGTTAGACGTCCTCTACTTTGTTGTTGCAAGTTTTATGTGGCTGCTACGGGCTGAACAAGAACCGTTCTTACCTACGCATCAAAACCACAACGATAGTTCATCAAGTTAGTGTTGTTTTAACCTTCTCAAGGACCGGGCGTAGCCACACCTGGTTCAACTAAAGTTGGAGAAACTGACACCCGCCAGCCACCTGTGTGCAAGGCACGTCGGTAGAACCAGTCTCGCGTAAGCGTACGCGTAATGTCGGTCCGGGCCGCTTCATCCAACAATACCGCCGAACCAAAGTGTGACATGATGGTAAGCAGTATGACTTGTATCGCCCACAACTCACTTGTGTTCTACTCATGCATATAACATCAACGCATAAAACTTGGCTCAGATGCCACTGTTGGGGAACGTAGTAATTTCAAAAAAATTCCTACGCACACGCAGGATCATGGTGATGCATAGCAACGAGAGGGGAGAGTGTTGTCTACGTACCCTCGTAGACCGTAAGCGGAAGCGTTTATCAACGCGGTTGATGTAGTCGTACACCTTCACGATCCGTCCCGATCAAGTACCGAATGTACGGCACCTCCGCGTTCAGCACACGTTCAGCTCGATGACGTCCTCGCCTTCTCGATCCACCAAGAGGGGCGAAGTAGTAGATGAGTTCCCGGCATCATGACGCCGTGGTGATGGTGTTGGTGAAGAACAATCTCCGCAGGGCTTCGCCTAAGCACTACGAAAACTATGACGGAGGATAAACTAGAGGGGACGGGGTAGCCGGCACATGGCTTGGTGTTTCTTGATTTGTCTTGGGTGCTAGCCCTACCCCTCTATTTATATGTTGAGCCTTGGGGTCGAAACTTTGGAGTAAAAGCCTCCACAAAGTCGGTTTCACCCGAAAGGCAAGAGTCCTTCTCGGACTCCAGGGCCAGACGCCAGGGTTCCCGACGTCTGGACCCAGACGGCAGGGACCGTGGCGTCTGGCCCCTGGACTCCGCAAAACTTCCTTTTCCGCTTTCCAAAAACCTTGTGGGCTTTCCCCTTCGGCCCAAATAAAGTGTTCTCGTACCCAAACATTTCGGGAAACATCCGGAACCCCTTCCAGTGAATTCCGGAACACTTCCGGAGACCAAACACTATTATCCCATATATCAAACTTTATCTCTGGACCATTCTGGAGTTCCTCGTCATGTCCATGATCTTATCTGGAACTCTGAACAACATTCGGTTACCAATATACATAACTCATATATACTATACCGTCAATGAACGTTAAGCGTGCGGACCCTACGGGTTCGAAACTATGTAGACATGACCGAGACACTTCTCTGGTCAATAACCAATAGCGGAACCTCGATGCCCATATTGGCTCCTACATATTCTACGAAGATCTTTATCGGTCGAACCGCAAAACAATATACATTGTTCCCTTTGTCATCGGTATGTTACCTGCCCGAGATTCGATCGTCGGTATCTCAATACCTAGTTCAATCTCGTTACCGGCAAGTCTCTTTACTCGTTCCGTAATACATCATCCCGCAACTAACTCATTAGTTGCAATGCTTGCAAGCTTAAGTGATGTGCATTACCGAGTGGGCCCAAAGATACCTCTCCGACAATCAGAGTGACAAATCCTAATCTCGAAATACGCCAACCCAACAAGTACCTTCGGAGACACCTGTAGAGCACCGTTATAATCATCCAGTTACGTTGTGATGTTTGGTAGCACACAAAGTGTTCCTCCGGTAAACGGGAGTTGCATAATCTCATAGTCATAGGAACATGTATAAGTCATGAAAAAGCAATAGCAACATACTAAACGATCAAGTGCTAAGCTAACGGAATGGGTCAAGTCAATCACATCATTCTCCTAATGATGTGATTCCGTTAATCAAATGAAAACTCTTTGTCTATGGCTAGGAAACATAACCATCTTTGATCAACGAGCTAGTCAAGTAGAGGCATACTAGTGACACTCTGTTTGTCTATGTATTCACACATGTATCGTGTTTCCGGCTATTATTCTAGCATGAATAATAAACATTTATCATGATATAAGGAAATAAATAATAACTTTATTATTGCCTCTAGGGCATATTTCCTTCACTTGGCACATATGTCCAGTTGAATATGGGTAGCATGAGTTATTATTATTGACATCACCCTTGAGGTGAATACGTTGGGAGGCAAAATAATAAGCCCCTATCTTTCTATGTGTCGGATTGAAACGTTTTGCTCATGAGTATGTGGTGAGTGTTAGCAATCATAGAAGACTATAAGATGGTTGAGTATGTGGAGCTCTTACTTAAACTCTGTTGAATAAGTTGAATTGCAATTGCTTGGTGACTCAGAACATACGTTGTTGAGTGTCAAGAGAATTCATTGTTTGAACCTTAACATATGAGTTGGTTGCTACTATAACATGAGAAGTTTTATAAGAAAGATTTGCTGTTATGATGCTAGGAAAAGTGATTGAAATTATCATTGATCAAACTTATGCACTTTGCTAGCATTCACACTTCATAAATTATTTCTTTTATCATATACCTACTCGAGGACGAGTAGGAATTAAGCATGGGGATGCTGATACGTCTCCAACGTATCTATAGTTTATGAAGTATTCATGCTTTCTTTTATCATTCTTGGATCTTTTACAATCATTTTATAGCAACTTTATATCATTTTTTGGGACTAACCTATTGACCCAGTGCCCAGTGCCAGTTGCTGTTTTTCGCTTGTATTTTACATCGCAGGAAATCAATATCAAACGGAGTCCAAACACCGCGAAACTTTACGGAGGTTTATTAGGACCAGAAGGAACCCAATGGGACAGAGCTGCTGCTCAGGGGGGTGCCCCGAGGGGGCACAACCCACCAGGGCGCGCCAGGGCCCCCTAGCGCGCCCAGGTGGGTGGCGTCGACCTCGGTGGCCTCTCGCACCCCCTCTTTGCACTATAAATTCCCAAATATTCTGAAACCCTTCGGGGTTAACCTAGATTAGAAGTTCCGCCGCCGCAAGGCCTCTGTAGCCACCGAAAACCAATCTAGACCCATTCCGGCACCCTGCCGGAGGGGGGAATCATCTCCGGTAGCCATCTTCATCATCCCGGCGGCCACCACGATGAGGAGGGAGTAGTCCACCCTCGGAGCTGAGGTTTTGTACCAGTAGCTATGTGTTTAATCTCTCTCTCTCTCGTGATCTATATCATGGGCTTTGTTAATATAATCGGATCATATGATGTTTCTCCCCTCTATACTCTTGTTGTGATGAATTGAATCTTTTCCCTTTGAAGTTTTGTCATGTCGGATTGAATATTCAGAGATGAGAACACATGATGTATGTCTTGTGGTATGAATACTTGAGGTGACTGATGTCTACTACACAACCTTCTTCTTGTAGACGTTGTTGGGCCTCCAAATGCAGAGGTTTGTAGGACAGTAGCAAATTTCCCTAAAGTGGATGACCTAAGGTTTATCAATCCGTGGGAGGCGTAGGATGAAGATGGTCTCTCTCAAACAACTCTGCAACCAAATAACAAAGAGTCTCTTGTGTCCCCAACACACCCAATACAATGGTAAATTGTATAGGTGCACTAGTTCAGCGAAGAGATGGTGATACAAGTGCAATATGGATGATAGATATGAGTATTTGTAATCTGAAAATATAAAAACACCAAGGTAGCAAGCGATCAAAGTGAACACAAACGGTATTGCAATGCGTTGAAACAAGGCCTAGGGTTCATACTTTCACTAGTGCAAGTTCTTTCAACAATAATAACATAATTGGATCATATAACAATCCCTCAACATGCAACAAAGAGTCACTCCAAAGTCACTAATAGCGGAGAACAAACGAAGATATTATTGTAGGGTATGAAACCACCTCAAAGTTATCCTTTCTGATCGATCTATTCAAGAGTCCGTAGTAAAATAACACGAAGCTATTCTTTCCATTCGATCTATCATAGAGTTCGTACTAGAATAACAACTTAAGACACAAATCAACCGAAACCCTAATGTCACCTAGATACTCCAATGTCACCTCAAGTATCTGCGGGTATGATTATACGATATGCATCACACAATCTCAAATTCATCTGTTCAACCAACACAAAGAACTTCAAAGAGTGCCCCAATGTTTCTACCGGAGAGTCAAGACGAAAATGTGTGCCAACCCCTATGCATAGATTCCCAAGGCCACGGAACCCGCAGGTTGATCACCAAAACAAACATCAAGTGAATCAATAGAATGCCCCATTGTCACCACGGGTATCCCACGCAAGACATACATTATGTGTTCTCAAATCCTTAAAGACTCAATCCGATAAGATAACTTCAAAGGGAAAACTCAATCCATTACAAGAGAGTGTAGGGGGAGAAACATCATAACATCTGATGTCTACTACGCAACCTTCTTCTTGTAGACGTTGTTGGGCCTCCAAGTGCAGAGGTTTGTAGGACAGTAGCAAATTTCCCTCAAGTGGATGACCTAAGGTTTATCAATCCTCGGGAGGCATGGGATGAAGATGGTCTCTCTCATGCAATCCTGAAACAAAATAACAAAGAGTCTCTTGTGTCCCCAACACACCCAATACAATGGTAAATTGTATAGGTGCACTAGTTCGCCGAAGAGATGGTGATACAAGTGCAATACGGATGGTACATATGAGTTTTTGTAATCTGAAAATATAAAAACAGCAAGGTAACTAGTGATAAAAGTGAGCGTAAACGGTATTGCAATGTATTGAAACAAGGCCTAAGGTTCATACTTTCACTAGTGCAAGTTCTCTCAACAATAATAACATAATTAGATCATATAACAATCCCTCAACATGCAAAAAAAGAGTCACTCCAAAGTCACTAATAGCGGAGAACAAACGAAGAGATTATTGTAGGGTACGAAACCACCTCAATGTTATTCTTTCGGATCAATCTATTCACGAGTTCGTACTAGAATAACACCTTAAGACACATATCAACCAAAACTCTAATGTCACCTAGATACTCCAATGTCACCTCAAGTATCCGTGGGTATGATTATACGATATACATCACCCAATCTCAGATTCATCTATTCAAACCAACACAAAGAACCTCAAAGAGTGCCCCAAAGTTTCTACCGGAGAGTCAAGACGAAAACGTGTGCCAACCCCTATGCATAGGTTCATGGGCGGAACCCACAAGTTGATCACCAAAACATACATCAAGTGAATCAATAGAATACCCCATTCTCACCACGGGTATCCCACGCAAGACATACATCAAGTGTTCTCAATCCTTAAAGACTCAATCTGATAAGATAACTTGAAAGGGAAAACTCAATCCATTACAAGAGAGTAGAGGGGGAGAAACATCATAAGATCCAACTATAATAGCAAAGCTCGTGATACATCAAGATCGTATCACCTCAAGAACACGAGAGAGAGAGAGAGAGAGAGAGAGAGAGAGAGAGAGATCAAACACATAGCTACTGGTACATACCCTCAGCCCCAAGGGTGAACTACTCCCTCCTCGTTATGGAGAGCGCCGGGATGATGAAGATGGCCACCGGTGAGGGATCCCCCCTCCGGCAGGGTGCCGGAACAGGGTCCCGATTGGTTTTTGGTGGCTACAGAGGCTTGCGGCGGCGGAACTCCCGATCTATTCTGTTCCCCGATGGTTTTAGGGTATATTGGTATATATAGGAGGAAGAAATACGTCAGGGGAGCCACGAGGGGCCCACGAGGGTGGAGGGCGCGCCCCCCTGCCTCGTGCCTTCCTCGTTGATTCCCTGACGTGCACTCCAAGTCCCCTGGATTGCTTCCGTTCCAAAAATAACTTTTCCGAAGGTTTCATTCCGTTTGGACTCCGTTTGATATTCCTTTTCTGTGAAACACTGAAACAAGGGAAAAAACAGAAACTGACACTGGGCTCTGGGTCAATAGGTTAGTCCCAAAAGTAATATAAAAGTGCATAGTAAAGCCCATAAAACATCCAAGATGGATAATATAATAGCATGAATACTTCATAAATTATAGATACGTTGGAGACGTATCAACATCCCCAAGCTTAATTCCTGCTCATCCTCGAGTAGGTAAATGATAAAAGAAAGAATTTATGAAGTGTGAATGCTAGCAGGTGCATAAGTTTGATCAATGATAATTTCAATCACCTTTTCTAGCATCATTATATGTCATAACAGTAGCTCATATCATAAAACTTTGCATGATCAAGTAACAAACTATTCACATGTTAAAGTATAGAACATAAACTTTCTTGAAAACTAACAAACTGTGTTATTAGTCATCAAACAATTACAATTCATCTTATTTTCAGGAAGAGCCTATGTCAGAGCTTTGACTTAGCAAACTCCACATACTCAAGTATCATTTAGTCTTCCATGATTGCTACCACTCAAAGCATATTTTTAGAAAAAATAGTATTCATCGAACACAGAGAAAGATAGGGGCTTAATGTTTCGCCTCCCAACCTTTTACCTCAAAGGTAATGTCAACAGTAATAATTCATGATCAAATATATTTGAATGGCCATATATGCTTAGATCTTTCCATCATATGATGCTTGCCAACTAAAGAGTAGGTTGGAATGAGAAGAAATACTACAGACTCTTGCATAAAATTAAAAGATAGGCCCTTCGCAGAGGGAAGCAGGGATTTGCAGAGGTGCCAGAGCTCGAAGCAAAAACAGAGATGAAAATAATTTTGAGAGGTATGCTTTCATTGTCAACATAACGACCAAGAGTTCCCAATATCTTCCATACTAGATACATTATAGGCGGTTCCCAAACAGAAAGGTAAAGATTTTTACTCCCCCTCCACCAACAATCATCAATCCATGGCTTGCCCGAAACAACGGGTGCCTCCAACTAACATCAATCCTGGGGGAGTTTTGTTTGCAATTATTTTTTATTTGATTTCGATCTTTTGATCATGGGACTGGGCATCCCAGTTACCAGCCATTTTCTCGTGAATGATGAGCGGAGTCCACTCATCGTGAGAATAACCCACCTAGCATGGAAGATACTACTAGCCCCTAGTCGCTACATGAGCGATTCGGGCATACAAAACAGATTATTATTTGAAGGTTTAGAGTTTGGCACATGCAAATTTACTTGGAATGGCAGGTAAATACCGCATATAGGTAGATATGGTGGACACTCATGGAAGAAACTTGGTTCAAGGAATTTGGATGCAGAAGCAGTATTCCCGCTTAGTACAGATATTTTGGCTAGCAAAGGATTCTAAATAGCAAGCACCACATGTTAGAGGATCCATAACAATATAACTTCTATACAAATATACCCAAGCATAACTCATTATGTTGTCTTCCTTGTCCAACTTCAACTAATTTGCTCAGGTTTGAAAATAATTAATGGGGCTCACAATCATAGAAGATGTCCAAGATAGTATATTTATATGTGAAATCTCTCTTCCCTCAATATTCTTTCATGAATTGTTCAAGTGACCAATACAATGTTTGCTAACCTTCAATAAATTTACCACCTCTACTTCTTATATGTGAAGGCATTACTCCCCATGGGATAAGCATATGAAACATATATAATTTCAGATTTATGACATTCAAATCATTCAACCATTTACTCATAGGATATAAGTGAAGGACACGAGTAAATGACAAACTACTCCAAAAAGATATAAGTGAAGATCAATGAGTAGTTAAATAATTATGTAGCTATGCGAAGACTCTCCAATTTAATAATTTCAGATCTTGGTATTTTATTCAAGCAGCAAGCAAAGCTAAAGAAAATAAAATGACATGACGCTCCAAGCAAAACACATATCATGTGGTCAATAAAAATATAGCTCCAAGTAAAGTTACCGACGAACGAAGACGAAAGAGGGGATGCCATCCGGGGCATCCCCAAGCTTAGGCTATTGGTTGTCCTTAAATATTACCTTGGGGTGCCTTGGGCATCCCCAAGCTTAGGCTCTTGCCACTCCTTATTCCATAGTCCATCGAATCTTTACCCAAAACTTGAAAACTTCACAACACAAAACTCAACAAAAAACTCGTAAGCTCCATTAGTATAAGAAAATAAAACCACCACTTAGGTACTGTTGTGAACTCATTCTTTATTCATATTGGTGTAATATCTACTGTATTCCAACTTATCTATGGTTCATACCCTCCGATACTACTCATAGATTCATCAAAATAAGCAAACAACACAATGAAAACAGAATCTGTCAAAAACAGAACAGTCTGTAGTAATCCGTATCAAACGTATACTTCTGGAACTCCAAAACTTCTACCAAAATAGGACGACCTAGATAATTTGTTTATTGATCTTCTGCAATTGGAATCAGTATTTTATCACGTTCTGGTGATTTTTAACAAATTTTTTCGTGAACAGAAAGTTTCTGGAATTTTTAGCAAGATCAAATAACTATCATCCAAGAAGATCCTATAGGTCTTACTTGGCACAAATACTAACTAAAACACAAAACCACATCTAAACAGAAGCTAGATGGATTATTTATTACTAAACAGAACCAAAAAGCAAGAAACTAAAATAAAATTGGGTTGCCTCCCAACAAGCGCTATTGTTTAGATGCTCACATAAAAGATAAGAATTGAAACATAAAGAGAGCATCATGAAGAATATGACTAGCACATTTAAGTCTAACCCAATTCCTATGCATAGGGATTTTGTGAGCAAACAACTTATGGGAACAAGAATCAACTTGCATAGGAAGGTAAAACAAGCATAACTTCAAGATTTTAAGCACATAGAGAGGAAACTTGATATTATTGCAATTCCTACAAGCATACATTCCTCCCTCATAATAATTTTCAGTAGCATCATGAATGAATTCGACAATATAACCAGCACCTAAAGCATTCTTTTCATGATCTACTTGCATAGAAAATTTACTACTCTCTACATAAGCAAATTTATTCTCATCAATAGTAGTGGGAGAAAACTCAACAAAATAACTAACATGTGAAGCATAATCCAATTGAAAATTAAAATCATGATGACAAGTTTCATGGTTATCTTTATTCTTTATAGCATACGTGTCATCACAATAATCATCATAAATAGGAGGCATGCTTTCATCATAATAAATTTGCTCATCAAAATTTGGGGGACAAAAAATATCATCTTCATCAAACATAGCATCCCCAAGCTTGTGGCTTTGCATATCATTAGCAACATGGGTATTCAAAGAATTCATACTAACAACATTGCAATCATGCTCATCATTCACATATTTTATGCCAAGCATTCTATGTAATTCTTCTTCTAGTACTTGAGCACAATTTTCCTTCCCATCATTTTCACGAAAGACATTAAAAAGATGAAGCATATGAGGCACCCTTAATTCCATTTTTTGTAGTTTTCTTTTATAAACTAAACAAGTGATAAAACAAGAAACAAAAAGTTTCGATTGCAAGATCTAAAGATATACCTTCAAGCACTCACCTCCCCGGCAACGGCGCCAGAAAAGAGCTTGATGTCTACTATGCAACCTTCTTCTTCTAGACGTTGTTGGGCCTCCAAGTGCAGAAGTTTGTAGGACAGTAGCAAATTTCCCTCAAGTTGATGACCTAAGGTTTATCAATCTGTGGGAGGCGTAGGACGAAGATGGTCTCTCTCAAGCAACCCTGCAACCAAATAACAAAGAGTCTCTTGTGTCCCTAACACACCCAATACAATGGTAAATTGTATAGGTGCACTAGTTCGTCTAAGAGATGGTGATACAAGTGCAATATGGATGGTAGATATGAGTTTTTGTATTCTGAAAATATAAAAACAGCAAGGTAACTAGTGATAAAAGTGAGCGTAAACGGTATTGCAATGTGTTGAAACAAGGCCTAAGGTTCATACTTTCACTAGTGCAAGTTCTCTCAACAATAATAACATAATTAGATCATATAACAATCCCTCAACATGCAAAAAAAGAGTCACTCCAATTTCACTAATAGCGGAGAACAAACGAAGAGATTATTGTAGGGTACGAAACCACCTCAAAGTTATTCTTTCAGATCAATCTATTCAAGAGTTCGTACTAGAATAACACCTTAAGGCACATATCAACCAAAACCCTAATGTCACCTAGATAATCCAATGTCACCTCAAGTATCCGTGGGTATGATTATACGATATACATCACACAATCTCAGATTCATCTATTCAAACCAACACAAAGAACTTCAAAGAGTGCCCCAAAGTTTCTACCGGAGAGTCAAGACGAAAATGTGTGCCAACCCCTATGCATAGGTTCATGGGCGGAACCCGCAAGTTGATCACCAAAAGATACATCAAGTGAATCAATAGAATACCCCATTTTTACCACGGGTATCCCACGCAAGACATACATCAAGTGTTCTCAAATCCTTAAAGACTCAATCCGATAAGATAACTTCAAAGGGGAAACTCAATCCATTACAAGAGAGTTGAGGGGGAGAAACATCATAAGATCCAACTATAATAGCAAAGCTCGCGATACATCAAGATCGTATCACCTCAAGAACATGAGAGAGAAATCAAACACATAGCTAATGGTACATACCCTCAGCCCCGAGGGTGAACTACTCCCGGCTCGTCATGGAGAGCGCCGGGATGATGAAGACGGCCACCGGTAAGGGATCCCCCCTCCGGCAGGGTGCCGGAACAGGGTCCCGATTGGTTTCTGGTGGCTACAGAGGCTTGCGGCGGCGGAACTCCCGATCTATTCTGTCCCGCGATGGTTTTAGGGTATATTGGTATATATAGGAGGAAGAAATATGTCAGGGGAGCCACGAGGGGCCCACGATGGTGGAGGGCGCGCCCAGGGGGATGGGTGCGCCCCCCTGCCTCGTGCCTTCCTCGTTGATTCCCTGATGTGCACTCCAAGTCCCCTGGATTGCTTCCGTTACAAAAATAACTTTTCCGAAGGTTTCATTCCGTTTGGACTCCGTTTGATATTCCTTTTCTGCGAAACACTGGAACAAGGGAAAAATAGAAACTGGCACTGGGCTCTGGGTCAATAGGTTAGTCCCAAAAGTAATATAAAAGTGCATAGTAAAGCCCATAAAACATCCAAGATGGATAATATAATAGCATGAATACTTCATAAATTATAGATACGTTGGAGACGTATCAAGATCCAACTATAATAGCAAAGCTCGCGGTAAATCAAGATCGTGCCAAATCAAGAACACAAGAGAGAGATCAAACACATAGCTACTGGTACATACCCTCAGCCCTGAGGATGAACTACTCCCTCCTCGTCATGGAGAGCGCCAGGATGATGAAGATGGCCACCGGTGAGGGATCCCCCCCCTCCGGCAGGGTGCCGGAACAGGATCCTGATTGGTTTTTGGTGGCTACAGAGGCTTGCGACGGCGAAACTCCCGATCTAGGTTTCTTTTCGGGGGTTTCTATATTTATAGGGATTTTTGGCGTCGGGAACAAGTCAGGGGGGTCTCCGTGGCGGCCACGAGGTAGGGGGGCGCGCCCAGGGGGTAGGGCATGCTCCCACCCTCATGGGTGCCTCGGGACTCTTCTGGTCCATCTCCGATACTCCGTGGGCTTCTTATGGTCCAAAAATAATCTCGTGAAATTTTAGGGCAATTGGACTCCGTTTGGTTCCTTTTCTACGATACTCAAAAACAAGGAGAAAACAGAAACTGACACTGGGCTCTAGGTTAATAGGTTAGTCCCAAAAATCATATAAAATAGCATATAAATGCATATAAAACATCCTAGATGGATAATATAATAGCATGGAACAATCAAAACTTATAGATACGTTGGAGACGTATCAGTGACATTGGGGTATCTTATTGATTCACTTGATATATGTTATGGCATTTGATGACCCACATGTATAGGGGATCTATCGTAGTCCTTTCGATAAGTAAGAGTGTCGAACCCAACGAGGAGCAGAAGGAAATGACAAAGAAGTTTTCAGTCAGGTGTTCTCTGCAAGCACTGAAATTATCGGTAACCGGTAGTTTTGTGATAAGGTAATTCGTAACGGGTAACAAGTAACAAAAGTAAACAAGGTGCAATAAGGTGGCCCAATCCTTTTTGTAGCAAAGGACAAGCCTGGACAAACTCTTATATAAAGGAATGCACTCCCGAGGACACATGGGAATTATCGTCAAGCTAGTTTTCATCATGCTCATATGATTCATGTTCGTTACTTTGATAATTTGATATGTGGGTGGACCGGTGCTTGGGTACTGCCCTTCCTTGGACAAGCATCCCACTTATGATTGACCCCCCTCGCAAGCATCCACAACTACGAAAGAAGAATTAAGGTAAACCTAACCATAGCATGAAACATATGGATCCAAATCAGCCCCTTACGAAGCAACGCATAAACTAGGGTTTAAGCTTCTGTCACTCTAGCAACCCATCATCTACTTATTACTTCCCAATTCCTTCCCCTAGGCCCAAACAATGGTGAAGTGTCATGTAGTCGACGTTCACATAACACCTCTAGAGAAAAGACAACATACATCTCATCAAAATATCGAACGAGTACCGAATTCACATGACTACTTATAACAAGACTTCTCCCATGTCCTCAGGAACAAACGTAACTACACACAAATCATAGTCATGTTCATAATCAGGGGGGTATTAATGTGCATTAAGGATTTGAACATATAATCTTCCACCGAATAACCAAACTAGCATCAACTACAAGGAGTAATCAACACTACTAGCAACCCACAGGTACCAATCTGAGGTTTTGAGACAAAGATCGGATACAAGAGATGAACTAGGGTTTGAGAGGAGATGGTGCTGGTGAAGATGTTGATGCATATTGACCTCCCACTACTAGGGAAAAGCTTATAGGCAGACGCTTACTAGTAGCGAGGGTTTATAACCCTCGCTACTGTACTTACTAGTAGCGCGGGTTTTTACCCCTCGCTACTACTAAGTTGATACTAGTAGCACTGGTTTTTAACCTGCGCTACTACTAAGCGGTCTCTATCGTGCCCTCCCAGGACATGCCATAGTAGTAGCGAGGGGTACAAACCCGCGCTACTACTAAGTTGATAGTAGTAGCGGGGTTTTATACCCCTCGCTACTACTAAGTACGAGGTAGGTGAAATCCCCATATCCTCGGCCGAATCCCTCCTCTCTCCCTCACCTTCCCCCTCTCTCACTTTCCTCCTCTCTCCCTCGTACTCCAGCGGTGGCCGCCGCTGGTACACTCTGCTTTCTTCCCCCTCCCTCTTCGAGGTCCCTCCGGTGGGCGGTCACCTGAGCTCCTCGCCGCCGCCAAGATGCGGAAGCGCGACCTCGGCATCCTCCTCCTTGCCGCCTTCACCGTCTTCTTCTCGCTCCAGGTCAGCCCTCCTCCTCCCCCCCCCTCTCCGATTCGATCTGGAACCCTAGCTGACCCATCCTCCTCCTCCTCCGGCAGCATGAGGGCGACTTCTCGTTCCGGGAGGCGTGGTACCACCTGTCGGACGACGGGTTCTCGATCAAGCACGACGTGGACCGCCTCCCGCCACCGACCTCAACGGCGACGGCCACCGCGAGGTGCTGCTCCCCACGCACGATGCCAAGATCCAGGTCCTCCAGCTCCTGGCCCATGCCGGGCTGGCCTCCGCGGCCGCCCTCGACGGCTTCCACGAGGCGCGCGTCATGGCCGAGATCTCGTTGCACGATTGACAGCACGCATGGGGTCAAGATTTTTTTTCAAATTAATAGTAGTAGCGCGGGTCACAGACACGCGCTACAGATAGTTAGTAGTAGCGCGTGTCGAACCCGCGCTACTACTAACACACGTACTAGTAGCGCGGGGTGCACCGCGCTACTACTACTAGTTAGCTGTAGCGCCGTAGTAGCAGCGCAGGCACCCGTGCTACTACTAGCTTTTAACCCGTGCCGAATAAACTAACTAGCATCAACTACAAGGAGTAATCAACACTACTAGCAACCCACAGGTACCAATCTGAGGTTTTGAGACAAAGATCGGATACAAGAGATGAACTAGGGTTTGAGAGGAGATGGTGCGGGTGAAGATGTTGATGGAGATTGACCGCCTCCCGACGAGAGGATCGATGGTGATGACGATGGTGACGATTTCCCCCTCCCGGAGGGATGTTTCCCTGGCAGAACAGCTCCTTCGGAGCCCTAGATTGTTTCCGCCAAGGTTCCGCCTCGAGACAGCGGCACTTCGTCCCGAAAGCTTCCTTATGATTGTTTCCAGGGCAAAAGACACCTTATACCAGAAGATGGGCATCGGGGGCTTCCAGGTGGCGCACGAGGCAGGGGGGCGCGCCCTCCACCCTCGTGGATAGTGGGTGGCAACCCTCTCGTGCTTTCTTCGCCCAATATTTTTAATATATTCCAAAACTGACTTTCATGGAGTTTCAGGACTTTTGGAGTTGTGCAAAATAGGTCTCTAATATTTGCTCCTTTTCCAGCCCAGGATTCCAGCTACCGGTATTCTCCCTCTTCATGTAAACCTTGTAAAATAAGAGAGAAAATGCATAAGTACTGTGACATAGTGTGTAATAACAGCCCATAATGCAATAAATATCAATATAAAAGCATGATGCAAAATGGACGTATCAACTCCCCCAAGCTTAGACCTCGCTTGACCTCAAGCGGAAGCCGATATCGAAAAATATGACCACATGTTTAGAGATAGAGGTGTCGATAAAATAAAATATGGACATGAGGGCATCATGATCATTCTTAGAATAGCAACATATATATATATATATATATGTATATATATATATATATTGTCATATGATTTCTTATGCTGAAGTAACAATCTATTCACAATGTAAAGTATGAATCAGGAACTTCATTGAAAAACTAGCAAACTATAATCTTAGTCATTGAAGCAATTGCAATTTATCATAACATCGGAAAGAGTCAATATAAGATCTTTTCAGCAAGTCCACATACTCAACTATCATTTAGTCTTTCACAATTCCTAACACCCACGCAATACTTATGGGTATGAAGTTTTAATCGGACACAGAGAAAAATAGGGGCTTATAGTTTTGCCTCCCAACTTTTTACCTCAAGGGTAACGTCAACAATAGTGCTTTATGAAAACCCACATCCAATTGGATATATATATCAGGATCTTTCCAACACATAGTGCTTGCCAAAGGATAACGTGTAAAAAGGAAAGGTGAAGATCACCATGACTCTTGTATAAGGTATACGACAAAAAAAAAAGATAGGCCTTCGCAGAGGAAAGCAGAGGTTGTCATGTGCTTTTATTGTTGGATGCACAAAATCTTAATGCAAAAGAACGTCACTTTATATTGCCGCCTGTGATAGGGACCTTTATTATGCAGTCCGTCGCTTTTATTTCTTCCATATCACAAGCTCGTATAAAGCTTATTTTCTCCACATTAATAGATCATACATATTTAGAGAGTAATTTTTATTGCTTGCAACAATGACAACTTACTTGAAGGATCTTATTCAATCCATAGGTAGATATGGTGGACTCTCATGGCAAAACTGGGTTTAAGGATATTTGGAAGCACAAGTAGTATCTCTACTTGGTGCAAAGAATTTGGCTAGCATGAGGGGGAAAGGCAAGCTTAACATGTTGGATGATCCATGACAATATAATTTATTTCGGATATAAGAAAACATAACCCATTACGTTGTCTTCCTTGTCCAACATAAACTTTTTAGCATGCCATATTTTAATGAGTGCTCACAATCATAAAAGATGTCCAAGATAGTATATTTATATGTGAAAGCATCTCTTTCTTTATCACTTCTATTAATTGCAACGATGACCAAAACTATGTTTGTCAACTCTCAACAACTTTTATTCATCATACTCTTTATATGTGAAGTCATTACTCTCCATAAGATCAATATGATCTCTTTATTTCTTTTTATTCTTTATCCCTTTTTTTCTTTTATTCCCTCAAGATCATAGCAAGATAACCAAGCCCTCGACTCAAGACTAAGCTTTATTGTATATAGCTCACGGACTCGATTACATAGATAAGGATCAACACAAAAACTCAAAGCTAGATCATACTAAACTTTATTCTACTCGATCAAGATATAACCAAAAGGATCGAACTAAGAAAAACGGTAAAGATAGAAGTGTGATGGTGATACGATACCGGGGCACCTCCCCCAAGCTTGGCAGTTGCCAAGGGGAGTTGTGCCTTCGAAGTTGTTGATTTTTATGGCACCTGAACGATAGACCTCCTCGATAACGTAAGGACCTTCCCATTTAGAGAGGAGTTTTCCTGCAAAAAATCTTAAACGAGAGTTGTATAATAAAACATAATCACCTACATTAAACTCACGCTTTTGTATCCTTTTGTCATGCCATCTTTTAACTTTTTCTTTAAACAGTTTGGCATTCTCATAGGCCTGGGTTCTCCACTCATCAAGTGAGCTAATGTCAAATAGCCTCTTCTCACCGGCAAGTTTGAAATCATAATTGAGCTCTTTAATGGCCCAATATGCCTTATGTTCTAGTTCGAGAGGTAAGTGACATGCTTTTCCATAAACCATTTTATACGGAGACATACCCATAGGATTTTTATATGCAGTTCTATAGGCCCATAATGCATCATCAAGTTTCTTGGACCAATTCTTTCTAGATCTATTAACAGTCTTTTGTAAAATTAATTTAATCTCTCTATTACTCAGTTCTACTTGACCACTAGACTGTGGGTGGTATGGAGATGCAATTCTATGATTAACATCATACTTAGCAAGCATTTTACGAAAAGCACCATGAATAAAATGTGAACCACTATCAGTCATTAAATATCTAGGGACTCCAAACCTCGAAAAAATAACTTCTTTAAGCATCTTAATAGAGGTGTTATGATCGGCACTACTAGTTGGAATAGCTTCTACCCACTTAGTACCGTAATCGACATCAACTAAAATATGTGTATACCCGTTAGAGGAAGGAAACGGTCCCATATAATCAAAGCCCCAAACATCAAATGGTTCAATAACAAGTGAATAGTTCATAGGCATTTCTTGACGTCTACTAATATTACCAATTCTTTGACATTCATCACAAGACAAGACAAACTTACGGGCGTCTTTAAAAAGAGTAGGCCAATAAAAACCGGATTGCAATACCTTATGTGCAGTTCTATCTCCAGCGTGGTGTCCTCCATAAGCCTCGGAGTTACACTTGCATAGGATATGTTCCTGTTCATGCTCAGGTACACAACGTCTAATAACACCATCTACTCCTTCTTTATAAAGGTGTGGGTCATCCCAAAAGTAATGTCTTAAATCATAGAAAAAAACTTTTTCTTTTGCTGGTATGTGAAACTAGGTGGTATAAATTTAGCAAAAATGTAATTAGCATAATCAGCATACCATGGAGCAGTACAAGAAGCATTTATGACAGCTAATTGTTCATCAGGAAAACTATCATCAATAGGGAATGGGTCATCAAGAACATTTTCTAACCTAGACAAGTTGTTTGCAGCGGGGTTCTCAGCTCCCTTTCTATCAATAATATGCAAATCAAATTCATGTAGCAAGAGAACCCATCTAATAACTCTAGGTTTAGCATCTTTCTATTCCATAAGGTATTTAATAGCAGCATGATCAGTGTGAACAGTTACCTTAGAATCAACAATATAAGGTCTGAACTTATCACAACCAAATACAACTGCTAAAAATTCTTTTTCAGTAGTAGCATAATTTCTCTGGGCACTGTCTAGAGTTTTACTAGCATATTGGATAACATTTAATTTCTTATCAACTCTTTGTCCTAGAACAGCACCTATAGCATAATCACTAGCATCACACATAATTTCAAAGGGTAAATTACAATCAGGTGGCTGAACAATAGGTGCAGAAATCAAGGCTTTCTTAAGTATCTGTGAAGGTCAGAAAATAACGATACCCGCCGCGAGCCTCAACACTTATTGGGATGCATACATCGGTATGTATTATTTCCAACAAGTCTGTTGCTCGCTGCATTGTTCCGAAGAACAGAATCTTGTTCATCTTGCCCAAGAGGCATGGTTCGCAAGTATCAAGTGATTCCAAAATCCCATCAGCATGGGGTTTCTTCATGCGCTTTACACCAATATGACCTAAACGACAGTGCCACAAATAAGTTGCACTATCATTATTAACTTTGCATCTTTTGGCTTCAATATTATGAATATGTGTATCACTACAATTGAGATCCAACAAACCATTTTCATTGGGTGTATGACCATAGAAGGTTTTATTCATGTAAACAGAACAACAATTATTCTCTAACTTAAATGAATAACCGTATTGCAATAAACATGATCAAATCATATTCATGCTCAACGCAAACACCAAATAACACTTATTTAGGTTCAAACTAATCCCGAAAGAATAGGGAGTGTGCGATGATGATCATATCAATCTTGGAACTATTTCCAACACACATCATCACCCCGCCCTTAACTAGTTTCTGTTCATTCTGCAACTCCCGTTTCGAGTTACTGCTCTTAGCAACTGAACCAGTATCAAATGCCGAGGGGTTGCTATAAACACTAGTAAAGTACACATCAATAACATGTATATCCAATATACCTTTGTTTACTTTGCCATCCTTCTTATCCGCCAAATACTTGGGGCAGTTCCGCTTTCAGTGACCAGTCCCTTTGCAGTAGAAGCACTTAGTCTCAGGCCTAGGTCCAGACTTGGGCTTCTTTACTTAAGCAGCAACTTGCTTGTCGTTCTTCCTGAAATTCCCCTTCTTCCCTTTGCCCTTTTCCTTGAAACTAGTGGTCTTGTCAACCATCAACACTTGATGCTCTTTCTTGATTTCTACCTTCATCGATTTCATCATCATGAAAAACTCGGGAATCGTTTTCGTCATCCCTTGCATACTATAGTTCATCACGAAGTTCTACTAACTTGGTGATGGTGACTAGAGAATTCTGTCAATCACTATTTTATCTGGAAGATTAACTCCCACTTATTCAAGCGATTGTAGTACCCAGACAATCTGAGCACATGCTCACTGCTTGAGCTATTCTCCTCCATCTTTTAGCTATAGAACTTGTTGGAGACTTCATATCTCTCAACTCGGGTATTTGCTTGAAATATTAACTACAACTCCTGGAACATCTCATATGGTCCATGATGTTCAAAACGTCTTTGAAGTCCCAATTCTAAGCCGTTAAGCATGGTGCACTAAACTATCAAGTAGTCATCATATTGAGATAGCCAAACGTTCATAACGTCTGCATCTGCTCCTGCAATAGGTCTGTCACCTGGAGGTGCATCAAGGACATAATTCTTCTGTGCAGCAATGAGGATAATCCTCAGATTACGGATCCAATCCGTATCATTGCGACTAACATTTTTCAACTTAGTTTTCTCTAGGAACATATTAAAATTCAACGGAACAACGGCACGAGCCATATATCTACAACAAACATAGACATGCAAAATACTATCAGGTACTAAGTTCATGATAAATTTAAGTTCAATTAATCATATTACTTAAGAACTCCCACTTTGATAGATATCCCTCTAATCTTCTAAGTGATCGCGTGATCCAAATCAAGTAAACCATAACCAATCATCACGTGAAATGGAGTAGTTTTCAATGGTGAACATCACTATGTTGATCATATCTACTATATGATTCACGCTCGACCTTTCGGTCTCAGTGTTCCGAGGCCATATCTGCATATGCTAGGCTCATCAAGTTTAACCTGAGTATTTTGCGTGTGCAAACCTGGCTTGCACCCGTTGTAGATGGACGTAGAGCTTATCACACCCGATCATCACGTGGTGTCTGGGCACGGCAAACTTTGGCAACGGTGCATACTCGGGGAGAACACTTTTATCTTGAAATTTAGTGAGAGATCATCTTATAATGCTACCGTCAATCAAAGAAAAATAAGATGCATAAAAGATAAACATCATATGCAATCAATATAAGTGATATGATATGGCCATCATCATCTTGTGCTTGTGATATCCATCTCCGAAGCACCGTCATGATCACCATCGTCACCTGCGCGACACCTTGATCTCCATCATAGCATCGTTGTCGTCTCGCCAACTATTGCTTCTACGACTATCGCTACCGCTTAGTGATAAAGTAAAGCAATTACAGGGCGATTGCATTGCATACAATAAAGCGACAACCATATGGCTCCTGCCAGTTGCCGATAACTCGGTTACAAAACATGATCGTCTCATACAACAAACTATAGCATCATGCCTTGACCATATCACATCACAACATGCCCTGCAAAAACAAGTTAGACGTCCTCTACTTTGTTGTTGCAAGTTCTACGTGGCTACTACGGGCTGAGCAAGAACTGTTCTTACCTACGCATCAAAACCACAACGATAGTTCGTCAAGTTAGTGTTGTTTTAACCTTATCAAGGACCGGGCGTAGCCACACCCGGTTCAACTAAAGTTGGAGAAACTGACACCCGCCAGCCACCTGTGTGCAAAGCACGTCGGTAGAACCAGTCTCGCGTAAGCGTACGCGTAATGTCGGTCCGGGCCGCTTCATCCAACAATACCGCCGAACCAAAGTGTGACATGATGGTAAGCAGTATGACTTGTATCGCCCACAACTCACCTGTGTTCTACTCGTGCATATAACATCAACGCATAAAACCTGGCTCGGATGCCACTGTTGGGGAACATAGTAATTTCAAAAAAATTCCTACGCACACGCAGGATCATGGTGATGCATAGCAACGAGAGGGGAGAGTGTTGTCTACGTACCCTCGTAGACCGTCAGCGGAAGCGTTTATCAATGCGGTTGATGTAGTCGTACACCTTCACGATCCGTCCCGATCAAGTACCGAACGTACGGCACCTCCACGTTCAGCACATGTTCAGCTCGATGACGTCCTCGCCTTCTCGATCCAGCAAGAGGGGCGAAGTAGTAGATGAGCTCCCGGTAGCACGACGGCGTGGTGACGGTGTTGGTGAAGAACAATCTCCGCAGGGCTTCGCCTAAGCACTACGAAAACTATGACAGAGGATAAACTAGAGGGGACGGGGTAGCCGGCACACGGCTTGGTGTTTCTTGATGTGTCTTGGGTGCTAGCCCTACCCCTCTATTTATATGTTGAGCCTTGGGGTCGAAACTTGGAGTAAAAGCCTCCACAAAGTCGGCTTCAACCGAAAGGCAAGAGTCCTTCTCGGACTTCAGGGCCAGACGCCAGGGTTCCCGTCGTCTGGACCCATACGCCAGGGACCCTGGCGTCTGGCCCCTGGACTCCGCAAAATTTCCTTTTCTGCTTTCCAAAAACCTTGTGGGCTTTCCCCTTTGGCCCAAATAAAGTGTTCTCGTACCCAAACATTTCGGGAAACATCCAGAACCCCTTCCAGTGAATTCCGAAACCCTTCCGGAGACCAAACACTATTATCCCATATATCAAACTTTATCTCCGGACCATTCTGGAGTTCCTCGTCATGTCCATGATCTTATCCGGAACTCCGAACAACATTCGGTTACCAATATAAATAACTCATATATACTATATCATCAACGAACGTTAAGCGTGCGGACCCTATGGGTTCGAGAACTATGTAGACATGACCGAGACACTTCTCTGGTCAATAACCAATAGCGGAACCTGGATGCCCATATTGGCTCCTACATATTCTACGAAGATCTTTATCGATCGAACCGCGTAACAATATACGTTGTTCCCTTTGTCATCGGTATGTTACTTGCCCGAGATTCGATCGTCGGTATCTCAATACCTAGTTCAATCTCGTTAACGGCAAGTCTCTTTACTCGTTCCGTAATACATCATCCCGCAACTAACTCATTAGTTGCAATGCTTGCAAGGCTTAAGTGATGTGCATTACCGAGTGGGCCCAGAGATACCTCTCCGACAATCGGAGTGACAAATCCTAATCTCGAAATACGCCAACCCAACAAGTACCTTCGGAGACACCTGTAGAGCACCTTTATAATCACCCAGTTACGTTGTGACGTTTGGTAGCACACAAAGTGTTCCTCCGGTAAACGGGAGTTGCATAATCTCATAGTCATAGGAACATGTATAAGTCATGAAGAAAGCAATAGCAGAATACTAAACGATCGTGTGCTAAGCTAACGGAATGGGTCAAGTCAATCACATCATTCTCCTAATGATGTGATCCCGTTAATCAAATGACAACTCTTTGTCTATGGCTAGGAAACATAACCATCTTTGATCAACGAGCTAGTCAAGTAGAGGCATACTAGTGACACTCTGTTTGTCTATGTATTCACACATGTATCATGTTTCCGGTTATTACAATTCTAGCATGAATAATAAACATTTATCATGATATAAGGAAATAAATAATAACTTTATTATTGCCTCTAGGGCATATTTCCTTCACTAGGCACATATGTCCAGTTGAATATGGGTAGCATGAGTTATTATTGTTGACATCACCCTTGAGGTGAATACGTTGGGAGGCAAAATAATAAGCCCCTATCTTTCTATGTGTCCGATTGAAACGTTTTGCTCATGAGTATGCGGTGAGTGTTAGCAATCATAGAAGACTGTAAGATGGTTGAGTATGTGGAGCTCTTACTTAAACTCTGTTGAATAATTTGAACTGCAATTGCTTCGTGACTAAGAACATACGTTGTTGAGTGTCAAGAGAATTCATTGTTTGAACCTTAACATATGAGTTGGTTGCTACTATAACATGAGAAGTTTTATAAGAAAGATTTGCTGTTATGATGCTAGGAAAAGTGATTGAAATTATCATTGATCAAACTTTTATGCACTTTGCTAGCATTCACACTTCATAAATTATTTCTTTTATCATTTACCTACTTGAGGACGAGTAGGAATTAAGCTTGGGGATGCTGATACGTCTCCAACGTATCTATAGTTTATGAAGTATTCATGCTTTATTTTATCATTCTTGGATCTTTTACAATCATTTTCTAGCAACTTTATATCATTTTTTGGGACTAACCTATTGACCCAGTTGTTGGTGAACGTAGCAGAAATTCAAAATTTTCTACGCATCACCAAGATAGATCTATGGATTTTACTAGCAACGAGAGGGAAGGAGTGCAACTACGTACCCTTGTAGATCGCGAACGGAAGCATTCAAGAGAACGGGGTTGATGGAGTCGTACTCGTCGTGATCCAAATCACCGATGATCCTAGCGCCGAACGGACGGCATCTCCGCGTTCAACACACGTACGGAGCAGTGACGTCTCCTCCTTCTTGATCCAGCAAGGGGGAAGGCGAGGTTGATGGAGATCCAGCAGCACGACGGCGTGGTGGTGGAAGTAGCGGGATTCCAACAGGGCTTCGCCAAGCGCTGCGGGAGGAGGGAGATGTGTCACGGGAGGGAGAGGGAGGCGCCAGGGCTTGGATTGCTGCTGCCCTCCCTCCCCCCACTATATATAGGGCCAAGGGAGAGGGGGGCGCGGCCTTGGCCCTTCCTCCAAGGAAGGGTGCGGCCAGGGAGGAGTCCATCCTCCCCAAGGCACCTCGGAGGTGCCTTCCCCCTTTAGGACTCTCCCTTTATCTTATCTCTTGGCGCATGGGCCTCTTGGGGCTGGTTCCCTTGGCCCATATAGGCCAAGGAGCACCCCCCACAGCCCATGTGGCCCCCCCCGGGGCTGGTGGACCCCCTTGGTGGACCCCCGGACCCCTTTCGGCACTCCCGGTACAATACCGATAAAGTGCGAAACTTTTCCGGCGACCAAAATAAGACTTCCCATATATAAATCTTTACCTCCGGACCATTCCAGAACTCCTCGTGACGTCCGGGATCTCATCCGGGACTCCGAACAACTTTCGGGTTACCGCATACTAATATCTCTATAACCCTAGCGTCACCGAACCTTAAGTGTGTAGACCCTACGGGTTCGGGAGACACGCAGACATGACCGAGACGACTCTCCGGTCAATAACCAACAGCGGGATCTGGATACCCATGTTGGCTCCCACATGCTCCTCGATGATCTCATCGGATGAACCACGATGTTGAGGATTCAATCAATCCCGTATACAATTCCCCTTGTCTATCGGTATGTTACTTTCCCAAGATTCGATCGTCGGTATCCCGATACCTTGTTCAATCTCGTTACCGGCAAGTCTCTTTACTTGTTCCATAACACATCATCCCGTGATCAACTCCTTGGTCACATTGTGCACATTATGATGATGTCCTACCGAGTGGGCCCAGAGATACCTCTCCATTTACACGGAGTGACAAATCCCAGTCTCGATTCGTGCCAACCCAACAGACACTTTCGGAGATACCTGTAGTGCACCTTTATAGCCACCCAGTTACGTTGTGATGTTTGGTACACCCAAAGCATTCCTACGGTATCCGGGAGTTGCACAATCTCATGGTCTAAGGAAATGATACTTGACATTAGAAAAGCTCTTAGCAAACGAACTACACGATCCTGTGCTAGGCTTAGGATTGGGTCTTGTCCATCACATCATTCTCCTAACGATGTGATCCCGTTATCAACGACATCCAATGTCCATGGTCAGGAAACCGTAACCATCTATTGATCAACGAGCTAGTCAACTAGAGGCTTACTAGGGACATGGTGTTGTCTATGTATCCACACATGTATCTGAGTTTCCTATCAATATAATTCTAGCATGGATAATAAACGATTATCATGAACAAGGAAATATAATAATAACCAATTTATTATCGCCTCTAGCGCATATTTCCAACAGTCTCCCACTTGCACTAGAGTCAATAATCTAGTTCACATCACCATGTGATTAACACTCACAGGTCACATCACCATGTGACCAACATCCAAAGAGTTTACTAGAGTCAACAATCTAGTTCACATCACTATGTGATTAACACTCAATGAGTTCTGGTTTGATCATGTTATGCTTGTGAGAGAGGTTATTAGTCAACGGGTCTGAACCTTTCAGATCCGTGTGTGCTGTACAAATATCTATGTCATCTTGTGGATGCTACCACGCGCTACTTGGAGCCATTTCAAATAATTGCTCTACTATACGAATCCGGTCTACTACTCAGAGTCATCCGGATAAGTGTCAAAGTTCGCATCGACGTAACCCTTTACGACGAACTCCTTTTCACCTCCATAATCGAGAAAATTCCTTAGTCCACTAGATACTAAGGATAAGTTCGACCGCTGTCATGTGATCCATTTCCGGATCACTATTGTACCCCTTGACCAACTCATGGCAAGGCACACTTTATGTGCGGTACACAGCATAGCATACTGTAGAGCCTACGTCTAAAGCATAGGGGACGACCTTCGTCCTTTCTCTCTCTTCTGCTGTGGTCAGGTCTTGAGTCTTACTCAATACTCACACCTTGTAACACAGCCAAGAACTCCTTCTTTGCTGATCTATTTTGAACTCTTTCAAAATCATGTCAAGGTGTGCGTTCTTTGAAAGTATCATCGGGCGTCTTGATCTATCTCTATGGATCTTGATGCTCAATACGTAAGCAGCTTTATCCAGGTCTTCCTTTGAAAAACTCCTTTCAAACTACCCTTTATGCTTTCCAGAAATTTTACATCATTTCGGATCAACAATATGTCATTGACATATACTTATCAGAAATGTTGTAGCGCTCCCACTCACTTTATTGTAAATACAAGTTTCTAACAAACTTTGTATAAACCCAAAAACTTTGATCACTCCATCAAAGCGTATATTCTGACTCCGAGATGCTTGCTCTAGTCCATGGAAGGATCGCTGGAGCTAGCATACCTTTTAGCATCCTTAGGATCGACAAAACCTTTCTGATTGTATCACATACAACCTTTCCTTACGAAAACTAGTAAGGAAACTTGTTTTGACATCCATATGCCAGATTTCATAAATGCAGCTAATGCTAACATGATTCCGACGGACTTAAGCATCGCTACGGATGAGAAAATCTCATCTAGTCAACTCCTTGAACTTGTGAAAATACTCTTTGCCACAAGTCGAGCTTCATAGACGGTAATATTACCGTCCACGTCCGTCTTCTTCTTAAAGATCCATTTATCTCAATGGCTTGCCGATCATCGGGCAAGTTCACCAAAGTCCATGCTTTGTTCTGATATATGGATTTTATCTTGGATTTCATGGCCTCGAGCCATTCGTCGGAATCCGGGCCCACCATCGCTTCTCCACAGCTCATAGGTTCATCGTTGTCCAACAACATGACTTCCAAGACAGGATTACGCATTACTCTGAAGTAGTACGCATCCTCGTCGTCCTACGAGGTTTGGTAGTGACTTGATCCGAAGTTTCATGATCACTATCATAAGCTTCCACTTCAATTGGTGTAGGTGCCACAGGAATAACTTCCTGTGCCCTGCTACACACTAGTTGAAGTTATGGTTCAATAACCTCATCAAGTCTCCACCATCCTCCCACTCAATTCTTTCGAGAGAAACTTTTCCTCGAGAAAGGACTCATTTCTAGAAGCAATTACTTTTGCTTCCAGATCTGAAATAGGAGGTATACCCAACTGTTTTGGGTATTCTATGAAGATGCATTTATCCGCTTTGGGTTCGAGCTTATCAGCCTGAAACTTTTTCACATAAGCATCGCAGCCCCAAACTTTTAAGAAACGACAACTTAGGTTTCTCTAAACGGTGTCGTCTCAACGGAATTGCGTGGTGCCCTTTTAAAGTGAATGCGGTTGTCTCTAATGCCTAACCCATAAACGATAGTGGTAATTCGATAAGAGACATCATGGTATGCACCATATCCAATAGGGTGCAGTTATGATGTTCGGACACACCATCACACTGTGGTGTTCCAGGCGGTATTAATTGTGAAACACTTTCCACAATGTCTTAATTGTGTGCCAAACTCGTAACTCAGATATCTCTATGATCATATCATAGACATTTTATCCTCTTGTCACGACGATCTTCAACTTCACTCTGAAATTACTTGAACCTTTCAATAATTCAGACTTGTGTTTCATCAAGTAAATATTCTCAGCATCTACTCAAATCATCTGTGAAGTAAGAACATATCGATATCCACTGCGTGCCTCAGCACTCATTGGACTGCACACATCAAATGTATTACTTCCAACAAGTTGCTCTCTTGTTCCATCTTACTGAAAACGAGGCCTTTCAGTCATCTTGCCCATGTGGTATGATTTGCATGTCTCAAGTGATTCAAAATCAAGTGAGTCCAAACGATCCATCTGCATGGAGTTTCTTCATGCATATACCAATAGACATGGTTCGCATGTCTCAATCTTTTCAAAAACGAGTGAGTCCAAAGATCCATCTACATGGAGCTTCTTCATGCGTTCTATACCAATATGACTCAAATGGCAGTGCCACAAGTATGTGGTACTATCATTACTATTTTATATCTTTTGGCACGAACATGTGTATCACTGCGATCGAGATTCATTTTAGGTGCAAGACCATTGAAGGTATTATTCAAATAAACAGAGTAACCATTATTCTCCTTAAATGAATAACCGTATTGCGATAAACATAATCCAATCATTTGCTCAACGCAAACACCAATCTCGATGGTAGAGGGAGCATGCGATGCTTGATCACATCAACCTTGGAAACACTTCCAACACATATCGTCATCTCACCCTTAGCTAGTCTCCGTTTATTCCGCAGCTTTTATTTCGAGTTACTAACACTTAGCAACCGAACCGGTATCTAATACCCTGGTGCTGCTAGGAGTACTAGTAAAGTACACATTCATATAATGTATATCCAATATACTTCTGTCGACCTTGCCTGCCTTCTCATCTACCAAGTATCTAGGGTAGTTCTGCTTCAGGGACCGTTCCCCCCATTACAGAAGCACTTAGTCTCGGGTTTGGGTTCAACCTTGGGATTTTTCACTAGAGCAGCAAATGATTTGCTGTTTCATGAAGTATCCCTTTTGCCCTTTCCCTTCTAGAAACTAGTGGTTTTACTAACCATCAACAATTGATGCTCCTTCTTGATTTCTACTTTCGCGGTGTCAAACATCGCGAGTTGCTCAAGGATCATCATGTCTATCCCTGATATGTTATAGTTCATCACGAAGCTCTAATAGCTTGGTGGCAGTGACTACAGAGAACCATCACTATCTCATCTGGAAGATTAACTCCCACTCGACTCAAGTGATTGTGGTACTCAGACAATCTGAGCACATGTTCAACGATTGAGCTTTTTTCCCTTATTTTGCAGGCTTAGGAAACTTGTCAGAGGTCTCATACCTCTTGACATGGGCATTAGTCTGAAATCCCAATTTCAGTTTTCGAAACATCTCATATGTTCTGCGACGTTTCAAAATGTCTTTGGTGCCACAATTCTAAACCGTTAGCATTACGCACTGAACTATCACGTAGTCATCAAAACGTGTATGTCAGATGTTCCGCAACATCTACAGACGACGCTGAGGTTCAGCACACCGAGCGGTGCATTAAGGACATAAGCCTTCTGTGCAGCAATGAGGACAATCCTCAGTTCACGGACCCAGTCCGCATAATTGCTACTATCAACTTTCAACTAAATTTTCTCTAGGAACATCTTAACCAGTAGAACTAAAGCGCAAGCTATGACATAATTTGCAAAGACCTTCTGACTTTGTTCATGATAATTAAGTTCATTTGATTAATGAACTCCCACTCAGATAGACATCCCTCTCGTCATCTAAGTGATACATGATCCGAGTCAAACTAGGCCGTGTCCGATCATCACGTGAGACGGACTAGTCATCATCGGTGAACATCTCCATGTTTATCGTATCTACTATACGACTCATGTTCGAACTTTCGATCTCTTGTGTTCCGAGGCCATGTCTGTACATGCTAGGCTCGTCAAGTCAACCTAAGTGTTTCGCATGTGTTCCGAGGCCATGTCTGTACATGCTAGGCTCGTCAACACCCGTTGTATTCGAACGTTAGAATCTATCACACCCGATCATCACGTGGTGCTTCGAAACAACGAACCTTCGCAACGGTGCACAGTTAGGGGGAACACGTCTCTTGAAATTTTAGTGAGGGATCATCTTATTTATGCTACCGTCGTTCTAAGCAGATAAGATGTAAACATGATAAACATCACATGCAAATCATAAAGTGACGTGATATGGCCAATATCATCTTGGGCCTTTGATCTCCATCTTTGAGGCGCGGCATGATCACCTTCGTCACCGGCATGACACCATGATCTCCATCATCATGATCTCCATCATTGTGTCTTCATGAAGTTGTCTCGCCAACTATTACTTCTACTACTATGGCTAACGGTTAGCAATAAAGTAAAGTAATTACATGGCGTTTTCGTTGACACGCAGGTCATACAATAAATTAAGACAACTCCCATGGCTCCTGCCGGTTGTCATTCTCATCGACATGCAAATCGTGATTCCTATTACAAGAATATGATCAATCTCATACATCACATATATCATTCATCACATCTTCTGGCCATATCACATCACATAGCACATGCTGCAAAAACAAGTTAGACGTCCTCTAATTGTTGTTGCAAGTTTTTACGTGGCTTGTATAGGTTTCTAGCAAGAACGTTTCTTACCTACGTAAAACCACAACGTGATATGCCAATTTCTATTTACCCTTCATAAGGACCCTTTTCATCGAATCCGTTCCGACTAAAGTGGGAGAGACAGACACCCGCTAGCCACCTTATGCAACTAGTGCATGTCAGTCGGTGGAACCTGTCTCACGTAAGCGTACGTGTAAGGTCGGTCCGGGCCGCTTCATCCCACAATGCCGCCGAAACAATATAAGACTAGTAGCGGCAAAAAGAATTGGCAACATCTACGCCTACAACTACTTTGTGTTCTACTCGTGCATAGAAACTACGCATAGACCTAGCTCATGATGCCACTGTTGGTGAACGTAGCAGAAATTCAAAATTTTCTACGCATCACCAAGATCAATCTATGGAGTTTACTAGCAACGAGAGGGAAGGAGTGCACCTACATACCCTTGTAGATCGCGAGCGGAAGCGTTCAAGAGAACGGGGTTGATGGAGTCGTACTCGTCGTGATCCAAATCACCGATGATCCTAGCGCCGAACGGACGGCACCTCCGCGTTCAACACACGTACGGAGCAGTGACGTCTCCTCCTTCTTGATCCAGCAAGGGGGAAGGAGAGGTTGATGGAGATCCAGCAGCACGACGGCGTGGTGGTGGAAGTAGCGGGATTCCAACAGGGCTTTGCCAAGCGCTGCGGGAGGAGGGAGATGTGTCACGGGAGGGAGAGGGAGGCGCCAGGGCTTGGATTGCTGCTGCCCTCCCTCCCCCCACTATATATAGGGCCAAGGGAGAGGGGGGGCGCAGCCTTGGCCCTTCCTCCAAGGAAGGGTGCGGCGAGGGAGGAGTCCATCCTCCTCAAGGCACCTCGGAGGTGCCTTCCCCCTTTAGGACTCTCCCTTTATCTTATCTCTTGGCGCATGGGCCTCTTGGGGCTGGTTCCCTTGGCCCATATAGGCCAAGGCGCACCCCCCACAGCCCATGTGGCCCCCCCGGGGCTGGTGGACCCCCGGACCCCTTTCGGCACTCCCGGTACAATACTGATAAAGTGCGAAACTTTTCCGGCGACCAAAATAAGACTTCCCATATATAAATCTTTACCTCCGGACCATTCCGGAATTCCTCGTGACGTCCGGGATCTCATCCGGGACTCCGAACAACTTTCAGGTTACCGCATACTAATATCTCTATAACCCTAGCGTCACCGAACCTTAAGTGTGTAGACCCTACGGGTTCGGGAGACACGCAGACATGACCGAGACGACTCTCCGGTCAATAACCAACAGCGGGATCTGGATACCCATGTTGGCTCCCACATGCTCCTCGATGATCTCATCGGATGAACCACGATTTTGAGGATTCAATCAATCCCGTATACAATTCCCCTTGTCTATCGGTATGTTACTTGCCCGAGATTCGATCGTCGGTATCCCGATACCTTGTTCAATCTCGTTACCGGCAAGTCTCTTTACTCGTTCCGTAACACATCATCCCGTGATCAACTCCTTGGTCACATTGTGCACATTATGATGATGTCCTACCGAGTGGGCCCAGAGATACCTCTCCGTTTACACGGAGTGACAAATCCCAGTCTCGATTCGTGCCAACCCAACAGACACTTTCGGAGATACCTGTAGTGCACCTTTATAGCCACCCAGTTACGTTGTGACGTTTGGTACACCCAAAGCATTCCTACGGTATCCGGGAGTTGCACAATCTCATGGTCTACGGAAATGATACTTGACATTAGAAAAGCTCTTAGCAAACGAACTACACGATCCTGTGCTAGGCTTAGGATTGGGTCTTGTCCATCACATCATTCTCCTAATGATGTGATCCCGTTATCAACGACATCCAATGTCCATGGTCAGGAAACCGTAACCATCTATTGATCAACGAGCTAGTCAACTAGAGGCTTACTAGGGACATGGTGTTGTCTATGTATCCACACATGTATCTGAGTTTCCTATCAATACAATTCTAGCATGGATAATAAACGATTATCATGAACAAGGAAATATAATAATAACCAATTTATTATTACCTCTAGGGCATATTTCCAACACCAGTGCCCAGTGCCAGTTGTTGTTTTTCGCTTGTTTTTTACATCGCAGGAAATCAATATCAAACGGAGTCCAAACACCGCGAAACTTTACGGAGATTTATTAGGACCAGAAGGAACCCAATGGGACAGAGCTGGTGCTCTGGGGGTGCCCCGAGGGGGCACAACCCACCAGGGCGCACTAGGGCCCCCTAGCGCGCCCAGGTGGGTTGCGTCGACCTCGGTGGCCTCTCGCACCCCCTCTTTGCACTATAAATTCCCAAATATTCTGAAACCCTTCGGGGTTAACCTAGATCAGAAGTTCCGCCACCGGAAGGCCTCTGTAGCCACCGAAAACCAATCTAGACCCGTTCCGGCACCCTGCCGGAGGGGGAATCATCTCCGGTGGCCATCTTCATCATCCCGGCGGCGACCACGATGAGGAGGGAGTAGTCCACCCTCGGGGCTGAGGTTTTGTACCAGTAGCTATGTGTTTAATCTCTCTCTCTCTCTCTCTCGTGATCTATATCATGTGCTTTGTTAATATAGTCGGATCATATGATGTTTCTCCCCTCTATACTCTTGTTGTGATGAATTGAATCTTTTCCCTTTGAAGTTTTGTCATGTCGGATTGAATATTCAGAGATGAGAACACATGATGTACGTCTTGCGGTATGAATACTTGAGGTGACTGATGTCTACTACACAACCTTCTTCTTGTAGACGTTGTTAGGCCTCCAAGTGCAGAGGTTTGTAGGACAGTGGCAAATTTTCCTCAAGTGGATGATCTAATGTTTATCAATCCATGGGAGGCGTAGGAAGAAGATGGTCTCTCTCAAACAACCCTGCAACCAAATAACAGAGAGTCTCTTGTGTCCCCAACACACCCAATACAATGGAAAATTGTATAGGTGCACTAGTTCGGCGAAGAGATGGTGATACAAGTGCAATATGGATGATAGATATGAGTATTTGTAATCTGAAAATATAGAAACACCAAGGTAGCAAGCGATAAAAGTGAGCACAAACGGTATTGCAATGCGTCGAAACAAGGCCTAGGGTTCATACTTTCACTAGTGCAAGTTCTCTGAAAAATAATGACATAATTGGATCATATAACAATCCCTGAACACGCAACAAAGAGTCACTCCAAAGTCACTAATAGCGGAGAACAAACGAAGATATTATTGTAGGGTACGAAACCACCTCAAAGTTATCCTTTCTAATCGATCTATTCAAGAGTTCGTAGTAAAATAACACGAAGCTATTCTTTCCATTCAATCTATCATAGAGTTCGTACTAGAATAACAACTTAAGACACAAATCAACCAAAACCCTAATGTCACCTAGATACTCCAATGTCACCTCAAGTACCCGCGGGTATGATTATACGATATGCATCACACAATCTCAGATTCATCTGTTCAACCAACACAAAGAACTTCAAAGAGTGCCCCAAAGTTTCTACCGGAGAGTCAGACGAAAATGTGTGCCAACCCCTATGCATAGATTCCCAAGGCCACGGAACCCGCAGGTTGATCACCAAAACAAACATCAAGTGAATCAATAGAATGCCCCATTGTCACCACGGGTATCCCACGCAAGACATACATCAAGTGTTCTCGAATCCTTAAAGACTCAATCCGATAAGATAACTTCAAAGGGAAAACTCAATCCATTACAAGAGAGTAGAGGGGGAGAAACATCATAAGATCTGATGTCTACTACGCAACCTTCTTCTTGTAGACGTTGTTGGGCCTCCAAGTGCAAAGGTTTGTAGGACAGTAGCAAATTTCTCTCAAGTGGATGACCTAAGGTTTATCAATTCGTGGGAGGCGTAGGATGAAGATGGTCTCTCTCAAGCAACCCTGCAACCAAATAACAAAGAGTCTCTTGTGTCCCCAACACACCCAATACAATGGTAAATTGTATAGGTGCACTAGTTCAGCGAAGAGATGGTGATACAAGTGCAATATGGATGGTAGATATGAGTTTTTGTAATCTGAAAATATAAAAACAGCAAGGTAACTAGTGATAAAAGTGAGCGTAAACGGTATTGCAATGTGTTGAAACAAGGCCTAAGGTTCATACTTTCACTAGTGGAAGTTCTCTCAACAATAATAACATAATTAGATCATATAACAATCCCTCAACATGCAAAAAAAGAGTCACTCCAATGTCACTAATAGCGGAGAACAAACGAAGAGATTATTGTAGGGTACGAAACCACCTCAAAGTTATTCTTTCGGATCAATCTATTCAAGAGTTCGTACTAGAATAACACCTTAAGACACATATCAACCAAAACCCTAATGTCACCTAGATACTCCAATGTCACCTCAAGTATCCGTGGGTATGATTATACGATATACATCACACAATCTCAGATTCATCTATTCAAACCAACACAAAGAACTTCAAAGAGTGCCCAAAGTTTCTTCCGGAGAGTCAAGACGAAAACGTGTGCCAACCCCTATGCATAGGTTCATGGGCGGAACCCGCAAGTTCATCACCAAAACATACATCAAGTGAATCAATAGAATACCCCATTGTCACCACGGGTATCCCACGCAAGACATACATCAAGTGTTCTCAAATCCTTAAAGACTCAATCCGAAAAGATAACTTCAAACGGAAAACTCAATCCATTACAAGAGAGTAGAGGGGGAGAAACATCATAAGATCCAACTATAATAGCAAAGCTCGCGATACATCAAGATCGTATCACCTCAAGAACACGAGAGAGAGAGAGATCAAACACATAGCTACTGGTACATACCCTCAGCCCCGAGGGTGAACTACTCCCTCCTCGTCATGGAGAGCGCCGGGATGATGAAGATGGCCACCGGTGAGGGATCCCCCCTCCGGCAGGGTGCCGGAACAGGGTCCCAATTGGTTTTTGGTGGCTACAGAGGCTTGCAGCGGCGGAACACCCGATCTATTCTGTTCCCCGATGGTTTTAGGGTATATTGGTATATATAGGAGGAAGAAATACGTCAGGGGAGCCACGAGGGGCCCACGAGGGTGGATGGCGCGCCCAGGGGGGTGGGCGCGCCCCCTTGCCTTGTGCCTTCCTCGTTGATTCCCTGACGTGCGCTCCAAGTCCCCTGGATTGCTTCCGTTCCAAAAATTAACTTTTCCGAAGGTTTCATTCCGTTTGGACTCCGTTTGATATTCCTTTTCTGCGAAAAACTGAAACAAGGGAAAACACAGAAACTGACACTGGGCTCTGGGTCAATAGGTTAGTCCCAAAAGTAATATAAAAGTGCATAGTAAAGCCCATAAAACATCCAAGATGGATAATATAATAGCATGAATACTTCATAAATTATAGATACGTTGGAGACGTATCAAGATCCAACTATAATAGCAAAGCTCGCGGTAAATCAAGATCGTGCCAAATCAAGAACACGAGAGAGAGATCAAACACATAGCTACTGGTACATATCCTCAGCCCCGAGGGTGAACTACTCCCTCCTCGTCATGGAGAGCGCCAGGATGATGAAGATGGCCACCGGTGAGGGATCCCCCCCCTCCGGCAGGGTGCCGGAAATAGGGTCCCGATTGGTTTTTGGTGGCTACAGAGGCTTGCGAAGGCGGAACTCCCGATCTAGGTTTCTTTTCAAGGGTTTCTATATTTATAGCGATTTTTTGCGTCGGGAACAAGTCAGGGGGGTCTCCGAGGCGGCCACGAGGTAGGGGGCGCACTCAGGGGTAGGGCATGCCCCCACCCTCATGGGTGCCTCGGGACTCTTCTGGTCCATCTCCGATACTCCGTGGGCTTCTTCTGGTCCAAAAATAATCTCCGTGAAATTTCAGGGCAATTGGCCTCCGTTTGGTTTTCCTTTTCTGCGATACTCAAAAACAAGGAAAAAACAGAAACTGACACTGGGCTCTAGGTTAATAGGTTAGTCCCAAAAATCATATAAAATAGCATATAAATGCATATAAAACATCCTGGATGGATAATATAATAGCATGGAACAACCAAAAATTATAGATACGTTGGAGACGTATCAGTGACATTGGGGTATCTTATTGATTCACTTGATATATGTTATGGCATTTGATGACCCACATGTATAGGGGATCTATCGTAGTCCTTTCGATAAGTAAGAGTGTCGAACCCAACGAGGAGTAGAAGGAAATGACAAAGAAGTTTTCAGTAAGGTATTCTCTGCAAGCACTGAAATTATCGGTAACCGATAGTTTTGTGATAAGGTAATTCGTAATGGGTAACAAGTAACAAAAGTAAACAAGGTGCAACAATGTGGCCCAATCCTTTTTGTAGCAAAGGACAAGCCTGGACAAACTCTTATATAAAGGAATGCGCTCCCGAGGACACATGGGAATTATCGTCAAGCTAGTTTTCATCATGCTCATATGATTCATGTTCGTTACTTTGATAATTTGATATGTGGGTGGACCGGTGCTTGGGTACTGCCCTTCCTTGGACAAGCATCCCACTTATGATTGACCCCCCTCGCAAGCATCCACAACTACGAAAGAAGAATTAAGGTAAACCTAACCATAGCATGAAACATATGGATCCAAATCAGCCCCTTACGAAGCAACGCATAAACTAGGGTTTAAGCTTCTGTCACTATAGCAACCCATCATCTACTTATTACTTCCCAATTCCTTCCCCTAGGCCCAAACAATGGTGAAGTGTCATGTAGTCGACGTTCACATAACACCACTAGAGGAAAGACAACATACATCTCATCAAAATATCGAACGAATACCAAATTCACATGACTACTTATAACAAGACTTCTCCCATGTCCTCAGGAACAAACGTAACTACACACAAATCATATTCATGTTGATAATCAGAGGGGTATTAATGTGCATTAAGGATTTGAACATATAATCTTCCACCGAATAACCAAACTAGCATCAAGTACAAGGAGTAATCAACACTACTAGCAACCCACAGGTACCAATATGAGGTTTTGAGACAAAGATCGGATACAAGAGATGAACTAGGGTTTGAGAGGAGATGGTGCAGGTGAAGATGTTGATGGAGATTGACCCCCCACTACTAGGGAAAAGCTTATAGGTAGACGCTCACTAGTAGCGAGGGTTTATAACCCTCGCTACTGTACTTACTAGTAGCGCGGTTTTTACCCCTCGCTACTACTAAGTTGATACTAGTAGCACGGGTTTTTAACCCGCGCTAGTACTAAGCGGTGTCTACCGTGCCCTCCCAGGACATGCCATAGTAGTAGCGAGGGGTACAAACCCGCGCTACTACTAAGTTGATAGTAGTAGCGCGGTTTTATACCCCTCGCTACTACTAAGTACGAGGTAGGTGAAATCCCCATATCCTCGGCCTAATCCCTCCTCTCTCCCTCACCTTCACCCTCTCTCACTTTCCTCCTCTCTCCCTCGTACTCCAGCGGTGGCCGCCGCTGGTACACTCTGCTTTCTTCCCCCTCCTCTCTGAGATCCCTCCGGTGGGCGGTCGCCTGAGCTCCTCGCCGCCGCCAAGATGCGGAAGCGCGACCTCGGCATCCTCCTCCTCACCACCTTCACCGTCTTCTTCTCGCTCCAGGTCAGCCCTCCTCCTCCTCCCCTCCCCCTCTCCGATTCCATCCGGAACCCTAGCTGACCCATCCCCCTCTCCTCCGGCAGCACGAGGGCGACTTCTCGTTCCGGGAGGCGTGGTACCACCTGTCGGACGACAGGTTCCCGATCAAGCACGACATGGACCGCCTCCCGCCGCCGACCTCAACGGCGACGGCCACCGCGTGGTGCTGCTCCCCACGCACGATGCCAAGATCCAGGTCCTCCAGCTCCCGGCCCACGCCGGGCTGGCCTCCGCGGCCGCCCTCGACGGCTTCCACGAGGCGTGCGTCATGGCCGAGATCTCCTTGCACGATTGACAGCACGCACGGGGTCAAGATTTTTTTCAAATTAATACTAGTAGCGCGGGTCACAGACACGCGCTACAGATAGTTAGTAGTAGCGCATGTCGAACCCGCGCTACTACTAACACACGTACTAGTAGCGCGGGATGCACCGCGCTACTACTACTAGTTAGCTGTAGCGTCGTAGTAGCAGTGCAGGCACCCGCGCTACTACTAGCGTTTAACCCGCGCCGAATAAACTAACTAGCATCAACTACAAGGAGTAATCAATACTACTAGCAACCCACACGTACCAATCTGAGGTTTTGAGACAAAGATCGGATACAAGAGATGAACTAGGGTTTGAGAGGAGATGGTGCTGGTGAAGATGTTGATGGAGATTGACCCCCTCCCGATGAGAGGATCGATGGTGATGACGATGGTGACGATTTCCCCCTCCCGGAGGGATGTTTCCCCGGCAGAACAGCTCCTTCGGAGCCCTAGATTGTTTCCGCCAAGGTTCCGCCTCAAGACAGCGACACTTCGTCTCGAAAGCTTCCTTATGATTGTTTCCAGGGCAAAAGACACCTTATACCAGAAGATGGGCATCGGGGGGCTTCCAGGTGGCGCACGAGGCAGGGGGGCGCGCCCTCCACCCTCGTGGACAGTGGGTGGCCCCCCTCTGGTGCTTTCTTCGCCCAATATTTTTAATATATTCCAAAACTGACTTTCAGGGAGTTTCAGGACTTTTGGAGTTGTGCAGAATAGGTCTCTAATATTTGCTCCTTTTCCAGCCCAGGATTCCAGCTACCGGTATTCTCCCTCTTCATGTAAACCTTGTAAAATAAGAGAGAAAATGCATAAGTATTGTGACATAATGTGTAATAACAGCCCATAATGCAATAAATATCGATATAAAAGCATGATGCAAAATGGACGTATCAACTCCCCCAAGCTTAGACCTCGCTTGAGCTCAAGCGGAAGCCTATGTCGAAAAATATGACCACGTGTTTAGAGATAGAGGTGTCGATAAAATAAAATATGGACATGAGGGCATCATGATCATTCTTAGAATAGCAACATATATATATATATATATATATATATATATATATATATATATATATATATATTGTCATGTGATTTCTTATGCCGAAGTAACAATCTATTCACAATGTAAAGTATGAATCAGAAACTTCATTGAAAAACTAGCAAACTATAATCTCAGTCATTGAAGCAATTGCAATTTATCATAACATCGGAAAGAGTCAATATAAGAGATTTTCAGCAAGTCCACATACTCAACTATCATTAGTCTTTCACAATTGCTAATACCCACGCAATACTTATGGGTATGAAGTTTTAATCGGACACAGAGAAAAATAGGGGCTTATAGTTTTGCCTCCCAACCTTTTACCTCAAGGGTAACGTCAACAATAATGCTTTATGAAAACCCACATCCAATTGGATATATATATATATATATGTCTATATATATATATATATATGTATGTATGTATGTATGTATATATATATATATCAGGATCTTTCCAACACATAGTGCTTGCCAAAGGATAACGTGTAAAAAGGAAAGGTGAAGATCACCATGACTCTTGTATAAGGTATAAGAAAAAATAAAGATAGGCCTTCGCAGAGGAAAGCAGAGGTTGTCATGTGCTTTTATTGTTGGATGCACAAAATCTTAATGCAAAAAAATGTCACTTTATATTGCCACTTGTGATAGGGACATTTATTATTCAGTCCGTCGCTTTTATTTCTTCCATATCACAAGCTCATATAAAGCTTATTTTCTCCACATTAATAGATCATACATATTTAGAGAGCAATTTTATTGCTTGCAACAATGACAACTTACTTGAAGGATCTTATTCAATCCATAGGTAGATATGGTGGACTCTCATGGCAAAACTGGGTTTAAGGATATTTGGAAGCACAAGTAGTATCTCTACTTGGTGCAAAGAATTTGGCTAGCATGAGGGGGAAGGCCAAGCTCAACATGTTGGATGATCCATGACAATATAATTTATTTCGGATATAAGAAAACATAACCCATTACGTTGTCTTCTTTGTCCAACATCAACTTTTTAGCATGTCATATTTTAATGAGTGCTCACAATCATAAAAGATGTCCAAGATAGTATATTTATATGTGAAAACGTCTCTTTCTTTATTACTTCCTATTAATTGCAACGATGACCAAAACTATGTTTGTCAACTCTCAACAACTTTTATTCATCATACTCTTTATATGTGAAGTCATTACTCTCCATAAGATCAATATGATCTCTTTATTTCTTTTTATTCTTTCTCCCCTTCTTTTTCTTTTATTCCCTCAAGATCACAGCAAGATAACCAAGCCCTCGACTCAAGACTAATCTTTATTGTATATAGCTCACGGACTCGATTACATAGATAAGGATCAACACAAAAACTCAAAGCTAGATCATACTAAACTTTATTCTACTAGATCAAGATATAACCAAAAGGATCGAACTAAGAAAACGGTAAAGATAGAAGTGTGATGGTGATACGATAACGGGGCACCTCCCCCAAGCTTGGCAGTTGCCAAGGGGAGTGCCCATACCCATGTATTTATGTCTCTTTCTTCAGAGGTGGTGATGATGGAGTTGTTGATGATGTAGGCTTGTCGTCCATCTTCCAAGGCATAGGCTCACCATCATAGAAGGATGATCAAGTCTCTGGGATCCTCAAATCTGCAGCCAAACTCATCCTCTTGAAACTATATTCATACTCACAGTTTTGGTTTTGCAGGTCATAGATCTGGGCTTGGAGGTGCTCGATTTTCTCGTGAAGCTTGAAGATGGTCTCCCCAATATTCTTGGCATCCAGCTTGTGGTTCTTAGTGAACTCCGCGATCATCATGTGGTTAGCGTTGAGTCCGCATTCCACCATCCCCTGGCACTTGAAAACTTGTTGCTCCATTGCTTCGAGTCTTGTCTCCACACTTACGGTCCTCCTTGGTCCCTCAACATCGCGGATGTGCAGCACCCCCTCATGCATCTCAATGGTTTGAGGGTGTTGCAGCACCTCCGCGAGGTAGGGGTTGATGACCTTCTCGAAAAATTTGTCCTTGGGGGCGCTTGAAGACGTCATGGTGATCTAGATCTGTCAGAAAAACAGCTCGAAACAAAAGCAGAGGATTGTGTCGTGGTACAGTGGTCAAAACCTTCGGGAGGTTATATAATGATTTTTTGCCGACCAAAAGAAGTATCGTGCAAGAAAACAGAGTCCGGAGGGCACACGAGGTGCCCACGAGACAGGGGGCGCGCCCTCCACCCTCGTGGATGCCTCGTGTCCCTTTCGTACTACTTCTTATTTTCCTATTTTCTTAAATATTCCAAAATAGAGAAAAATTGCTATTAGAACTGTTTTGGAGTCGGTTTACTTACCGTACCACATACCTATTCCTTTTCGGAGTCTGAAACGTTCTGGAAAGTGTCCTTTATGTACTCCTCTGGGGTTACGGTGTCAATAACATTGGTTTCAACATTTATGGGATTACCTGAGATATCATGTTTGATTCTTTGACCGTTCACCACTTTTGGATTTGTGCCTTCGAAGTTGTTGATTTTTATGGCACCTGAACGATAGACCTCCTCGATAACTTAAGGACCTTCCCATTTAGAGAGGAGTTTTCCTGCAAAAAATCTTAAACGAGAGTTGTATAATAAAACATAATCACCTACATTAATCTCACGCTTTTGTATCCTTTTTTCATGCCATCTTTTAACTTTTTCTTTAAACAGTTTGGCATTCTCATAGGCCTGGGTTCTCCACTCATCAAGTGAGCTAATGTCAAATAGCCTCTTCTCACCGGCAAGTTTGAAATCATAATTGAGCTCTTTAATGGCCCAATATGCCTTATGTTCTAGTTCGAGAGGTAAGTGACATGCTTTTTCATAAACCATTTTATACGGAGACATACCCATAGGATTTTTATATGCAGTTCTATGGGCCCATAATGCATCATCAAGTTTCTTGGACCAATTCTTTCTAGATCTATTAACAGTCTTTTGCAAAATTAATTTAATCTCTCTATTACTCAGTTCTACTTGACCACTAGACTGTGGGTGGTATGGAGATGCAATTCTATGATTAACATCATACTTAGCAACCATTTTACGAAAAGCACCATGAATAAAATGTGAACCACCATCAGTCATTAAATATCTAGGGACTCCAAACCTCAAAAAAATAACTTCTTTAAGCATCTTAATAGAGGTGTTATGATCGGCACTACTAGTTGGAATAGTTTCTACCCACTTAGTAACGTAATCAACATCAACTAAAATATGTGTATACCCGTTAGAGGAAGGAAACGGTCCCATATAATCAAAGCCCCAAACATCAAATGGTTCAATAACAAGTGAATAGTTCATAGGCATTTCTTGACGTCTACTAATATTACCAATTCTTTGACATTCATCACAAGACAAGACAAACTTACGGGCGTCTTTAAAAAGAGTAGGCCAATAAAAACCGGATTGCAATACCTTATGTGCAGGTCTATCTCCAGCGTGGTGTCCTCCATAAGCCTCGGAGTGACACTTGCATAGGATATGTTCCTGTTCATGCTCAGGTACACAACATCTAATAACACCATCTACTCCTTCTTTATAAAGGTGTGGGTCATCCCAGAAGTAATGTCTTAAATCATAGAAAAAACTTTTTCTTTTGCTGGTATGTGAAACTAGGTGGTATAAATTTAGCAAAAATGTAATTAGCATAATCAGCATACCATGGAGCAGTACGAGAAGCATTTATGACAACTAATTGTTCATCAGGAAAACTATCATCAATAGGGAGTGGGTCATCAAGAACATTTTCTAACCTATACAAGATGTTTGCAGCGGGGTTCTCAACTCCCTTTCTATCAATAATATGCAAATCAAATTCATGCAGCAAGAGAACCCATCTAATAAGTCTACGTTTAGCATCTTTCTTTTCCATAAGGTATTTAATAGCAGCATGATCAGTGTGAACAGTTACCTTAGAATCAACAATATAAGGTTTGAACTTATCGCAAGCAAATACAACTGCTAAAAATTCTTTTTCAGTAGTAGCATAATTTCTCTGGGCACTGTCTAGAGTTTTACTAGCATATTGGATAACATTTAATTTCTTATCAACTCTTTGTCCTAGAACAGCACCTACAGCATAATCACTAGCATCACACATAATTTCAAAGGGTAAATTACAATCAGGAGGCTGAACAATAGGTGCAGAAATCAAGGCTTTCTTAAGTATTTCAAATGCTTCTACACAATCATCATCAAAGACAAAAGGAACATCTTTTTGTAACAGATTAGTCAGAGGCCTAGCAATTTTTGAGAAGTCTTTAATGAACCTCCTATAAAAACCGGCATGACCAAGGGAACTTCTTATACCTTTAATGTCCTTAGGACACAGCATCTTTTCAATAGCATCAACTTTAGCTTTATCAACTTCAATACCTATTTCAGAAATTTTATGCCCCAAGACAATACCTTCATTAACCATAAAGTGGCACTTCTCCCAATTCAAGACAAGATTAGTTTCTTCACTCTCTGCATAACTCGATCAAGGTTGCTTAAGCAATCATCAAAAGAAGTTCCATACACGGTGAAATCATCCATGGAAACCTCAACAATCTTTTCACAAAGGTCAGAGAATATAGCAGTCATACATCTTTGAAAGGTAGCAGGTGCATTACATAAACCAAAAGGCATACGTCTATAAGCAAAGGTACCGAAAGGGCAAGTAAAAGTGGTCTTTTCCTAATCCTCTTTTGACACAGGTATTTGAGAGAAACCAGAATAGCCGTCTAGAAAGCAAAAATGTGTATGTTTGGTAATCTTTCTAGCATTTGATCAATAAAAGGTAAAGGGTAATGATCCTTTCTAGTAGATTTATTTAATTTGCGGAAGTCAATTACCATTCTATAACCTGTAACAATTCTTTCTGGGATCAATTCATCTTTATCATTAGGAACAACAGTAATACCTCCCTTCTTAGGGACACAATGGACAGGACTTACCCACTGACTATCAGCAATAGGATAAATTATACATGCCTCCAGAAGTATTAGTATTTCGTTTCTCACCACTTCTTTCATCTTTGGATTTAACCGTCGTTGGTGACCAACAACCGATTTAGCATCTTTCTCTAGTTTTATTTTGTGCTGGCATAGAGTGGGACTAATGCCATTAAGATCATCAAGAGTATATCCAATAGCAACACGATGGCTTCTTCAGAGTTTTCCATAATTTCTCTTCTTCCTGCTCTGAAAGGTTAGCACTAATAATAACATGATATATCTTCTTAGTCATCAAGATAAGCATATTTAAGAGTATCAGGTAATGGTTTAAGCTCAAACACGGGATCACCCTTGGGTGGAGGAGGATCCCCTAAAATTTCAACACGCAAGTTGTGTTTCAAAATAGGTCCCTGTTTAAAAAAATACTTCATCGATTTCCCTTCTTTCATTCATAAACATATCATTTTCATGGTCTAGCAAATATTGTTCTAAAGGATCATTAGGAGGCACGGCAATAGAAGCAAGACCAATAATTTCATCTTTACTAGGCAATTATTTATCATGGGGTTGTCTACGAAATTTAGCAAAATTAAGATCATGAGACATATCCCTAAACCAAGTAACAATATCCTTTTCGCAGTCTATCTTAGCATTAACAGTATTCAAGAAGGATCTACCAAATATAATGGGACAAAAGTCATCTTGTGGGGAACCAAGAACAAGAAAATCAGTAGGATATTTAACTTTCCCACACAAGACTTTAACATCTCTAACAATCCCAATTGGTGAAATAGTATCTCTATTGGCAAGCTTAATTGTAACATCAATATCTTCTATCTCAGCAGGTGCAATATCATGCATAATTTCTTCGTATAACGAATGAGGTATTGCACTCGCACTAGCACCCATATCACATAAGCCATGATAGCAATGATCTCCTATTTTAACAAAAACAACAGGCATGCCTGTAACGCCCGGATAATCATACTACAGTAATCTCACGTTAAAGATGGCACGTCACCTCTGTCACTGTAATTAATCTCGGGTTAATTCAAAACCGTTTCAAATTTAAATCCTAAATAAGTCAAACGACAAAAGTTTTCAAATATTAAAATAAAAATGTTCGGGAGATGCCAAATAAGGCATAGTTAATTATGGTGAAGTAAACACATTTTTAGAGAATGCCTGAATATTTTAAATTGAAATGAAACATAAAAGAAAATAAATAAAAGAAAGAAATTACAAAAAAAGAAAACAGAACAAAAAAACAAAAGGAGGAAGAAGCCCCCCCCCCCTGCTGGACCGCGGCCCAGCTGGCCTTCGGGCCAACCTGGCCGGCCCAGGCCGGCCCCCACTCCACTCCTTATCCCCTCGCCCCCCCCCCCCCTCGCAACCCTAGCCACCACCGACAACCCCCACCTCCCCACTCCCTCGCTCCCCCACCCCCCAATCCCATCTGGATCGGGGCAACGACCGCGACGCCCCGACTCGTCCCCACCGCCACGGCCACCTCGCCGGAGCCACCGCGCCGCCTCCTCCCTGGAGTCCCCCGCTCGCCCGACGACCCCGCCGCCTGGATCGACGCCGCCTCGACCTCGTCTCGTCCCCGACGGACTGCTTCCCCTCCGGCGCCGTCGTCCCCGACCCCCCTCCACGAGCCCCGCTGCCTAGACCCCACCGCCCCGTGGTGAGGCCCCGGCATCCCCTCCTCCTCCCTTGCTCCGGCCACTTCGGCCAGGGCCTCGCTCACCGGCGCCCGCACGCGCGCGCTGTTCCGTCTGGCCGCGCCCGTCGCCCCGCGCCAACGCGCCTCGCCGGCGCCGTGCCGTTGGCCGCGCCTGGGCTCGTCCCTGGCCTCGCCCGCACGCCCGCCGCTCGGCTCCGCCCCTACCTCTCACTGCCCTGCCTCGCCAGGCCTCTTCCCCCTCGCCCAGGCTCGCCGTCGCCCCGCACCATTGCCTCACTCCCGCGCCGTGTCCCTCTCCCCTCTGTCCCCGCGCGAGCACCACCGCTCGCCGCTCGCCCCGTCGACGGCGCCCTCGCCCCCGTTCTCACGCAACTTCCCCGGCCCCGGCCTCGCTCTGCAGCTCCTCCGCTGCCTGGCCACGGCCGGCGCCGGCTCCCCTCGCCCCTGTCCATGGCCGCCTTGGCCGAGGCCAGCCGTCGCTCGGCTCCCTTCCGCTCCGGCCACGGCCTCGCCCAGCTCTGGCATCGCCGAGCCTCGCCGAGGCCACGGCCTCGCCCCGCCGCGCCGGGCTACGGCCACCGCCGGCGCCCCCTGTTGCCCCGTTCGGGTGCACGGGCGCCCACGCCCACGGCCACGCCCGTAACCCCGCGCGCCTGCTAAAACCCCTGGCCCAATGACAGCCGGGGCCCACGCACAGAACGAAAAGGAAAAGAAAAAAATGATTTAAAAATAATAATAATAAAATATAATAATAATAAAATTAATTAATTAATTAATAAATATTAATAAATATATAAATAAAATAAATAATAAAAATAATTAATTAATTAAGATAGTTAATTAACTTATTTAATCATATTAATATTAATTAATTAAAGTTAATTAATCCTAATGAATTAATCTAATTAACCTGTTAGTTTAATTAAACAGAATTAGTTTAATTAAACCCTAATTAACCTAACAGAGTATGACACGTGGGTCCCACTGGACCCACGCGACAGTTTGACCTAGTCAACCCCTGTTGACTGCTGACGTCAGCATGACATCATGCTGATGTCATAAATCCATTTTCGAATTAATTTAAATAAATAATTAAATTCCAGAAATTAATAAAATCTTTAGAAAATCATATCTTTTAATCCGTAACTCGGATTAAAATATTTTCAACATGAAAGTTGCTCAGAACGACGAGACGAATCCGGATACGCAGTCCGTTCGTCCACCACACATCCCTAACCTATCGAACTCGCAACTTTCCCCCTCCGGTCCGTTTGTCCGAAAACGCGAAACATCGGGAATAATTCCCGGATGTTCCCCCCCTTCGCCGGTACCACCTACTGTCGCGTTAGGACACACCTAGCACTGCTCATTGTCATGTCACGCATCGCCATGCTTATGTTTGCATTGTATTTACTGTTTCTTCCCCCTCTTCTCTCCGGTAGACTACGAGACCGACACTGCTGCTGTCCAGTTCGACTACGGAGTTGACGACCCCTCCTACTTGCCAGAGCAACCAGGCAAGCCCCCCCCTGATCACCAGATATCGCCTATTCTTCTCTATACTGCTTCCATTAGAGTAGTGTAGCATGTTACTGCTTTCCGATATCCTATCCTGATGCATAGCCTATCCTTGCTACTACTGTTGTTACCTTTACCTGCAATCCTACATGCTTAGTATAGGATGCTAGTTTTCCATCAGTGGCCCTACATTCTTGTCCGTCTGCTGTGCTATACTATCGGGCCGTGATCACCTGGGCGGTGATCACGGGTATATAATTATATACTATATACATGACACATGTGATGACTAAAGTCGGGTCGGCTCGTAGGAGTACCCACAAGTGGATCTTTGTGGCGGAGCGACAGGGCAGGTTGAGACCGCCTAGGTGAGAGGTGGGCCTGGCCCTGGTCGGCGTTCGCGGATACTTAACACGCTTAACGAGATCTTGGTATTTGATCTGAGTCTGGCCATTTGGTCTATACGCACTAACCATCTACGCGGGAGTAGTTATGGGTATCCCGGCGTCGTGGTATCAGCCGAAGCCTTCGTGACGTCAGCGACTGAGTGGCGCGCGCCGTGTTGGACCGCTTTGACGTAACCGCCGTGATCGTGTGGGTTGCTAGGTCTGCTCGCGGCCGCGTTCGCAACGTGCAGGTGTGCATAGGGCGATGGGCCCAGACCCCTGCGCGCTTAGGATTAGACCGGCGTGCTGAACGCTCTGTTGTGCTTAGGTAGGGCTGCGACGCGTTGACCTTACGAGGCCGGGCATGACCCAGGAAAGTGTGTCCGGCCAAATGGGATCGAGCGTGTTGGGTTATGTGGTGCACCCCTGCAGGGAAGTTTATCTATTCGAATAGCCGTGTCCCTCGGTAAAAGGACAACCCGGAGTTGTACCTTGACCTTATGACAACTAGAACTGGATACTGAATAAAATACACCCTTCCAAGTGCCAGATACAACCCGGTGATCGCTCTCTAACAGGGCGACGAGGAGGGGATCGCCGGGTAGGATTATGCTATGCGATGCTACTTGGAGGACTTCAATCTACTCTCTTCTTCATGCTGCAAGATGGAGATGACCAGAAGCGTAGTCTTCGACAGGACTAGCTATCCCCCTCTTATTCTGGCATTCTGCAGTTCAGTCCACTGATATGCCCCTTTACACATATACCCATGCATATGTAGTGTAGCTCCTTGCTTGCGAGTACTTTGGATGAGTACTCACGGTTGCTTCTCTCCCTCTTTTCCCCCTTTCCTTTCTATCTGTTTGTCGCAACCAGATGCTGGAGTCCAGGAGCCAGACGCCACCGTCGACGACGACTCCTACGACACTGGAGGTGCCTACTACTATGTGCAGGCCGCTGACGACGACCAGGAGTGGTTAGGAGGATCCCAGGCAGGAGGCCTGCGCCTCGTTCGATCTGTATCCCAGTTTGTGCTAGCCTTCTTAAGGCAAACTTGTTTAACTTATGTCTGTACTCAGATATTTTTGCTTCCGTTGACTCGTCTGTGATCGAGCACTTGTATTCGAGCCCTCGAGGCCCCTGGCTTGTATTATGATGCTTGTATGACTTATTTATGTTGTAGAGTTGTGTTGTGATATCTTCCCGTGAGTCCCTGATCTTGATCATACACATTTGCGTGCATGATTAGTGTACGGTCAAATCGGGGGCGTCACAATGCCTACAACAGGTCTATGTTTATTTTTAGTATCGGGTCTAGCAATTCTAGCAGCTTCATCACAGAAGTAAATAACATGCCCATCAATATTATCGACCAAGAGATCTTTAACCATAGCAATACTAGGTTCAACTTTAATTTTCTCAGGGGGTGTAGGTGTTCTAGCATTACTCTTACGAACCATAGTTGAAGCTTTAGCATGATCCTTTATTCTAACAGGGAAAGGTAGTTTCTCAATATAAGCGGTAGGAACAATAGGATCAACATTATAAGTGATAGTCTTTTCTTCAACTTTAATAGGTTCAACTACTTTTACTTCAATGGGAGGATGATATTTAAAAAACTTCTCCTTAGGGGGATCAACATGAGTAGCAAATGATTCACAGAAAGAAGCTACTATCTCAGAGTCAAGTCCATATTTAGTGCTAAATTCACGAAAAGTATCGGTATCCATAAAAGATTTAACACAATCAAACTTAGGTGTTATACCTGACTCCTTACCTTCGACGAGTTCCCAATCTTCAGAGTTGTGTTTAATTCTTTCCAATAAATCTCATCTAAATTCAATAGTCTTCATCATAAAAGAACCAGTACAAGAAGTATCGAGCATGGAGCGATTATTGAGAGAAAGCCGAGCATAAATTTTTTGAATAATAATTTCTCTTGAGAGCTCATGATTGGGGCATGAATATAACATTGACTTAAGCCTCCCCCAAGCTTGAGCGATACTTTCTCCTTCGCGAGGCCAAAAATTATATATATAATTACGATCACGATGAACCAGATGCATAGGGTAAAAACTTCTGATGAAATTCCAACTTAAATCGGTTGTAGTTCCATGATCCAATATCATCACATAGCCTAAACCATGTCAATGCCCTTCCCTTCAAAGATAAAGGGAAGACCTTCTTCTTGATAACATCCTCGGGCATACCCGCAAGCTTTAATAATCCACAAACTTCATCCACATAGATTAGGTGCATATCGGGATGCAATGTTCCATCTCCTGTAAAAGGATTGGCTAGCAGTTTCTCTATCATACCCGAAGGAATTTCAAAGTAAACATTTTCAGTAGGTTCAGTAGGTTGAGGAGCCACTCTTTACTCTACTGGTCGGGGTGAAGATACCCCGAACAAGCCCCTCAAAGGATTATTTTCCATAATAACAAGTGACAGTAAATTTCAGCACACTATATAAATTTTTCTGAATCGCCTCGTGTGTGCGTTCCTGTGGGCTTATTTTTCTGACCAAAAATCTTTTTAGATGGGCTCCTGGCTCCTAGATTATGTGGATGGCCCATTCCCCTAATTTGAAGAAATGAATTCTCAAAAAGTAATTGAGGAAATGAGGGACTTTTGTCCAAGGACCCCTCCCCAAGCATGACGGCTCAAGCCCTCCCAGCATGATCTGAGCTCACCGACAGTGTCCCGATCCCACCAGGTACATCCCAAACTCGTCGTCCACTGCTACCCTCGCCACACACACCACATGTTCGGTCATTTCGAACCACCATGAGAGGTGAAATTTCCTTCAAATTTCGTCAACGAATATGTTTTGAAGAAAGATTTCACCACCGTGTATTCGTCGTCTCTATTCGTAGGGTATAATGCATAGTGATGGTGAGAAATTCTACCAAGAATATATCAAGTCATCAGTGGATGATGATGAATTAAAGAAGATGACGATTTTAATGATGATCTGAAGAAGATGATGATGGTTACCATAATGAATTGAAGATGATGATCGAGGCACTTGAAGCAATGCATTTGGAACAGGGTCATGTTCTCAACTTCATGGGTTCTACACCGAGGCAGAAATTTCTTAATTGATGTAGGGCAGAGGGTCATGTTCTTAACTTCACCGGTTCTACACCGAGGCATCAAGTTCTTAATTGACGTAGGGTAGAGGGTCGTGTTCTCAACTTCACCGTTATACACCGAGGCACCAAGTTCTTAATTGATGTAGGGCAGAGGGTCATGTTCTACTCTTCCAAGACTACTTTGTAGCTAATCTAGCCCTTCCATGATAGCATGTTTAGGTGTCGTTGCTAATTGTGAAGGCATTTATTATAGTGCATTGTGGAGAGTGTGAAGAATTTTGATGATTACTTCATGCTAAATAGGGATTGCACTGTGCTAATTAGATTGTATTCCCTTCAAAAATGCACTGATCTCATCATGAAACTTGCATATGCTGCACCTACTGATGTGATATATGAGTATCTCCAGATGAATGTCTGAGAACACATGTCTTGAACCGATGGTCGGATTTATCAATATGATGGTGATGGTATTCAGAGAAAAATGCTGGAGAGAACCAAATGGCAAGGACACAACCGATTCTTGGCACCTAGAGAAGCAAGAGGGTTTCCCAATATGCTTGTATGTATCGATTGCATGCACCAGGAATGAAAGCACTGTCCACATGTTTTGCAAGGGCAACACCAATGCCATGTTGGAGAGCCAACCATCATCCAAGAAGTCGTGGCATCATGTGACATGTGGATTTTCCACCCTTTCTTTAGAGCATCTAAAACCGCTTCCCAAAATAACCCTTTATGGGGGCTCTCCAATAACACTTTTTGATTGTTGGGGATGGACGCTTTGGCAGATCTTCAATAGTCCATTCCTCATTACCAAACTACTCACTTGTCAATGAGATATCGGTCTCTGGACGGTGGTGTGACGGACAGAGGCGGTGGCGAGGACACGGTGGTCCGGCAGGCCAGGACAACAGTGTACTACCTTGTCGAGTATCGGAAAATTCATGATAGACGTTGTGGGAGGTCATGATATGTTTGTGTCAGATGCACATCATGATCGTGTAGGATGGCGTGGTCAAGCACACCCTATGAACTATGACTACGTTAAGAGAGCTTATCGTACTATCACAATAAGAACCGGTTGAATTTTAAAAAAAACAAGATGTGTCGGAAAATTTGTGATAGAGAAGTACATCAACAACTTCTAAATGATCCGGCGGAACATGTGGAGGTGAATCATGGAAACCAGTAGAAGTTTAGGATCCCTGAATAAATCAGATTTAGGTTTAAACTATGTAATTTGAAAATTACTGCTTGGATTGATTAACAATGATTGTGTTTGTAACATTTATCTTTGAATTATTTAAGATGGCTCGGCAATGTCAGGGCTGTATAGAAGGCAATAGAGCTTTTGGAAAAGTTGGTGGTTGCCCTTTGATATCATGATAATCGATGAACACCCCATTTGTCTACCTACCGACTTTTTAAACAAAATCTTCTATTTCTGCATTCTGAGCCCTCAGGATGTAATTCAGCTTCCCATTCTGTGTATGTAATGAATGGGTGTTGGCCACCTCAGATGTAACACAGCAGTCAGTTCATATGGAATTTCTACAATCTACAATCTCCTTCTGACAACCTCGATCTAATAAATCACACTTTCTCATTTTCTAGTTTGGCTATTTCATGGGCCTTCAAATAATAAACTTCTGTATAAATCATCTCGAATTATTCTCATAAGCTCACAGCAATTGGCCATGCCATGTCGCAAATTGTTTCGTCTGTAAAACTCACCAGAGATCGTCGACAAACATGGAAATGCAATGAATGCATTTCTACCTGGCTCAAAGCAGAAGCAAAACAACATTTTCAAATGGCCAGACAACCTTAGCATGCTGGAGCATCTGGAAGCAGAGGAATGCCAGGGTCATCGACAACCTCTGGTTTTTTTGGGTTGTGCTACTTCTAATAATGTACTGTTGGAGCAAAGAATTCTGGCTGCATAACCCTGCTATGATATGCCCAAAGAGATATGACACTACCAGTTCGCCGCCCTTATATGTATCTACACTTATTTATAGATCCTCTGCAAAAATATGATATGGAGCATCAGACTGTCGGCAGGAACTTCTCATCTTGAGCAGCAGCCGGCTTGGATTCCTCGTTCGTCTTCCGGAAGACGAGCTTCTGCTGGGGGAGCTGGCCATTGGACGGCACCGTCACCTGAGTGTCCACAGAGATACTGTCCTCGTCCTTGAACTCGCCTCTGAGGATACCCTTGGCCAGCTCGTTCTCCACGTACTGCTGAAGCACCCGCTTCACCGGCCTGGCACCGTAGTTGGGGTCGTAGCCAAGGCTTCCCAGGAACTCGATTGCTGCCGGTGAGACGTCGAGTTTGATCTTGCGGTCGGCGATCCTCTTCTGCACTCTTGCCAACTGTATTTCAAACAGGCAAAGCAAAAGAGAAGGTGATTAACAAGTAGCTTGCAATCACATGGCCTAGTATTCTTTTGCTAGCACCGTCATTTTGAATTGCAAACAAAATCAAAAGTAAGAGATGTTGTTACCTGTAATTTGACAATGCTGTTTATCTGCTTCCTCTCGAGAGGCTTGAAGACGATGTACTCGTCTACACGATTCATGAACTCAGGGCGGAAAACAGATCTTGCAGCATCCATCACCCTCTTCTTCATACTCTCGTAGGCCGAATCAGTCGCTCCACCTTCTTCATCCATATTCAATATGTACTGCGAACCAACATTGGATGTCATGATAATGATACTGTTGGTGAAGCTCACCTTCCGGCCCTGTGAGTCCGTAACCCTGCCGTCGTCCAATATTTGAAGGAAAACATTGAAGACATCTGAATGGGCTTTCTCAATCTCATCAAACAAGACCACAGAGTATGGCCTTCTACGGACAGCCTCCGTAAGCTGGCCACCCTCTTCGTACCCAACATAACCTGGTGGCGCACCAATCAGTCTTGAGACAGAGTGTTTCTCCATATACTCGCTCATGTCAATCCTGACAACAGCATCCTCAGTGTTGAACATAAAAGAAGCGAGGGCTTTCGCTAATTCTGTTTTGCCCACTCCTGTAGGTCCCATGAACATGAAGCTGGCAATAGGCCGGTTTGGATCGGACAAACCAGCTCTGGATCTCTGAATGGCCTCTGCAACTGCTTTGACTGCAGGATCCTGCCCCACTACACGCTTGTGCAGTTCGTCCTCAAGATACAGTAGCTTTTCTCTGTCGGATTGCTTTAACTTGGAAACTGGAATACCTGTCCACCTGCTCACAATCTCTGCAATATCATCTTGGGTCACCTCTTCTCTTAGCATGGATTTCCCAGAACTTTGATATTCATTTAGCTCATCCTCAGTTTTTTGAAGGTCCCGCTGCAATGCATTCAGACTACCATACTTCAGTTCAGCAGCACGATTGAGATCATACTCACGCTCGGCCTGCTGGATCTCCACATTTAACCTGTCAATCTGTTGCAACAGTTAAATGCAAGTCAGATCAATTGGCAACAACAACCGTGGCAATCGACATAATACAGAGAAAGATAGGAATAGTGGAACTGAACTTACCTCTTCCTTAATAGATTGGATCTTTGTCATCACCGACTTCTCACGCTCCCACTGCTCAGTCAGTCCCTTCTGCCTTTCTTTCAAAAGTGACAATTCTGCTTCAATGCGAGATAATCTGTCTCTTGATGCTTTGTCTGTATCATTTGTTAGTGAGAGACGTTCCATTTCAAGTTTAAGCACAGAACGATCAATCTCGTCCAGAGCAGTCGGCTTCGATGTTATCTCCATTTTCAACTTGGCAGCTGATTCATCAACCAAATCAATTGCTGCAACAAAACAAGACGGTCACTGTTTAGAACCAGCTACAAAAGAGCCTGCAGTAGAGTTCATAGTGCCCTATTTATCAAGCAGGCTAGTAACTTCAAGCAGAAGTGATGCTATAGTAATAAATACCTTTGTCAGGCAAAAACCGTCCGCTGATGTAACGATCTGATAAAAGAGCGGCAGCAACAAGAGCACTGTCTGATATGCGGACCCCATGGTGCAATTCATATCTCTCACGTAATCCTCGGAGTATTGACACTGTATCTTCAACTGTTGGTTGATCAACATACACTTGTTGGAAGCGGCGTTCCAGTGCTGGATCTTTCTCAATATATTTGCGGTACTCATCAAGGGTTGTAGCGCCAATGCAACGTAGCTCCCCTCTTCCAAGCATTGGTTTCAGAAGATTGCCAGCATCCATTGCACCAGAAGTGGCACCTGCAATAAGGCGAAAATTCGTAAACTTCTGAGCAGTAGACATGAAACTTGTTTTTCACATTGATGGTGATGATAAAGTCAGTTTTACGGCATGATAAGAGTCCAGGTTTGTAGACAGGAAACTTAGTCATGTTATTCACATCGATGGTGATGTTAAGTCAGTTTTAAGGCGTTATAAAGAGTTCAAGTTATTAGACAGGAAACTTACCCATGCTATTCATGTTGATGGTGCTGGTAAGTTAGTTTTAAGACGTGATAACAAGTCCAAGTTTGTTGTACCATGAGAATGTGATGCAAGTGAATGCGTAAGAAGAAGCCGTTGAGTTTTCGTGTTGTTTCCACCGTTGACCCCAATCTATGTTTCTATGGTGGCAAAAGAAACGATTTGACTTTGCACTGTCCATAACAGTGAATACCTGTATCTTTTACCGAATTTCAGTTTAAGGAGAACAGCAGGATGAGAAAACCCCACAAGCTGTTTGGTTCCTAGCTAGTGAGAGGATGCAGAGAACTTAAGATACTGTAACTTCACCTCCTAATCACTTGGTTCATAATGAAACGGAACTGACAAGATGGAAAAGCTCTGCCATCTCTGACAGGCACATTTGTGTTGTGCTGAAAACAAGTTTATGCATTATTTTTCTAACTCAATAAACAAATATTATGTGAAAATACACAAGTAAAGAACTGACGAACTGTTTTGTTGTATGGAAGAATCAGGAGTTTATCTATGTAACAATCATCAACAGATATATAGACTTCGGCTGTAAAATTGCATTGATGCATCTCAGTATTCATAAATCAAATATTTCACATACAGCGCCCAAATTGGATCAAATGCTGGAGATTCACAAAAAATTATTGTCCCACAGTTTATTAGCTACATGGAACTAGTGCCAGCCAAGCAGCATTTTTTTATATTGAACATAAATTCAGTGATCTATGAGATCCAAATGAGATGACAGTAGCCACATGTTTAGTAAACAATATTGAGCAAATAGATCAGTCTATCTATTCCTCAATTTTTAGGCTATGCATGCCATCTTCAAAGAAAAAAGAGGTAAATAGCATTATCAAATAAACTTTGTAGGAAGTTAGTGTACGAAATAAGGAAAAATACCTGCTCCAACAACAGTGTGAATCTCGTCAATGAAGAGAACAACCTGTCCATCAGAATCTGTGACTTCTTTAAGTACAGCCTTCAGTCTATCCTCAAATTCTCCTCGATATTTTGCACCGGCAATCAAAGCACCCATGTCAAGTGTAATTAGCTGCTCAAAACAAAAGTAAAAATCACTCATAAGATCCTCCTGATATAACCCTCAACAATATAGCATCATTGCAGTGATAAGTAAACTTACTCGACGGTTTGTCAGTGCTTGTGGCACATCTCCTTGCACTATCCTCTGAGCAAGCCTAAATAAGAATGTAAAATACGGTGAGAGAAACTACTTACATACTCCATAACTTATGAAATGGTATGCAAAATATACAGTTTTCCTACCCTTCAGCTATAGCCGTTTTTCCCACGCCAGGTTCACCAATCAAAACAGGATTATTCTTTGTTCTCCGAGACAAAATCTGAATGCACCTACGGATTTCATCATCTCTTCCTATAACCGGGTCAAGCTTCCCCTGACGTGCCATAGCTGTCAGGTCTTTTCCATATTTGTCCAAAGCTTCATACTTGCCCTCAGGGTCTGAGAATAGATCATTTAATACTTGTTACTCAGGAGAAAAAATGTACATATCTTCACAATTCAAGAAACAAAGGAAGCACCCAACGTTCATATCTACTGAAGCACATATTTAATAAAATTCTGCAGCATTTTTTCTGCTAAAAAGAAGGACTCTTTTGTACACATTTAATCGATACATAATCTTGTTTTCTGGTTATCACTTAGCAATTGAATGTGTTTAATAGCGTGCTGACCTCACAAAGCGACATTTTGTAGGGTAAACTATAGGTCGCACCATGGAATTTTATCAGAGTATGCAACGGTATGAGCATGTGAAGAATGTCACCAAGTTATTTGAACACTAAACCATAGCATTCAGATAAAATAAATATCCGTACCTTGATCAATTACATTTTGCTTCCCTCTTATGGATTCAATAGCTGTTTTCAAGGATTCTACGGTGATCTGAAAGTCCTTGAACAGCTGTCTTCCAAATCGCTTATCATCCGCAAAACCAAGAACAATGTGTTCAACTGAGACAAATGAATCACCATACTCTTTCTTAAAGTTTCTTGCTCTCTGTATCAGAGCTTCCAAGTCACGCCCCAGCATCGAACCGGGATCTTCACCTAATACCTGAATCATCGGGAAAAAAAGTCTCATCGCAAGTACTTGTTTATATTTCTTGTTGACAAATAAAACAATATACTGTAGTGCCCAAAGAAATGTTAGGGACAGTATGAAAGTAGAAGAGTCAGTTGATATGTCTGTTTATGATAAATCACCTTAGGCTGCCGCTGGATGTACTTCTCTGTGGCATCGAGAAGCCTTGTGTTATCAACTCCAGCTTTGGAAAAGATTCGACGGGCAAGCCCATTCCTCTGCTCCAGCAAGGATTTCATCAAATGTTCAGTCTCCACGATCTGGTGTTTGCTTTCTTTGGCCACTTCAGGTGCCAAAACAATCGATTGCCATGCCATCTCAGTAAACTCTTGTTGTGTAATCTGGCAGCCAAAGAAATGATAATGAACTAGATGTGTATTGTACTTCTTACATCAAAGGGGATACTGAATAAACAGGATGCATACAAAATTGCATTCTATACGATGAAAACCGAGCTCAGGAGCTGTTTATTCACAGAAACAATGTTTTGTACCGTGTACATGTAGGTTACATATAAGAAAAATATTTAAAAATGCAGAACAATGTGATTTAAATCATCATCCAATTTGCAGTGGCATACAAGTGAAGGCAACGGTGGATAAGAGACAGGCAGTAATGTGTTGTGTTCAACCCAAGCAATTATGAGTTCAGTAACAGGCAGGTGAAGGCAATTTTAAGGATTTCATCAGATGAAGAACAAGGGTGTGGTATCTCTGTAGTGAAATCTAGCAGCAGTAGCTCAACTGATAAGAATTTTGATTGTGAACATTTGAATCAGACTCTGCAATTGCATTTCCCCAAAATGTGGGCTTCAGACTTTCAGGCTCAAACAAAAATTCAGATGGCCCAAAACCTCATCATGAGCCAAAATTAATTGGTAACCAGCAAGCAAAGAGGTCTACAGAGGCACACTGAAATACCAAATCTGAGGTCGCATGTTGTACTGTAATAAATAAATAAAGAAGATAAGGGAACACGGCTCCTTACCCTCCCGTCTCGGGAGCTGGCGTTGCACCTGACGGAGAGCGCCGTCCGCGGCGTCCCCACCACCGGGGCGAGCCGCCCCCGTCCCCTCGCCGCCCTGAGCGCGACGCGGCCCGACGACGGCCCCGCCGCCCTCCTGCTGCTGCCCCACGCCGCGGCGGCGACGGCCGGGGCCGGGGCGGCGGCCGGGTAGGAAGAGATGTGGAGGTCCGCGGCGAGCGCGGTAGCCATGGCGCCCGGTGCCTTCGGTTCTTGGACTCAAAAACAGAGTGGAGTGGCGAGCGGCTGTAGATGTGCTGCCGTATGTGTTTCTGTGAGTGATCTGTCGTCGTCTAGATGCGGATGGAATGGCGAGGCCGGGGGCGGAGGGGTGGTGGTATATAAGCAGATGAAACGGACGGACGGCGGGCGCTGTCACCGGCGTCGCGGCGTGGGGGCGGTGGGAGGTTCTGGGAGGTTCAGGGGTGCACGAGGAGGTCGTGGAAGGAGGATGAAGATGATTGGGTGGGGTGGGTGCGTGGCTTCGGGGGAGCTGCAGAATTGTGCGCCGTGAGATCTCCGGACTCCCGGTCCCGGTGGGCGGCCCGATCTGCGGCGACCGGGTTCCACTCGCCTGAGCGACAAAAAAGAAGTGAACTTTACTCTTTTTCCAAAAAACTCCATCCCCAACATATATTACTCTCTTTATTATTTAAACTCTTTTTATTAAAAAAACTCCACCCCCACTATATATTACTCCCTACGGTCCCATACTAAACAACCGGAATTTGATTCTCAGGAATCAAGAGCCACAGTTGATTCTTAGGAATCCATAGCAAAGTGATTCTCAGGAATCAGTGGCCCAAACAAAGGGGCCTTAATCCTGCCCGCCCGGTCCCGGTGGGCGGCCCGATCTGCGGCGACCGGGTTCCACTCGCCTGAGCGACACAAAAAAAGTGATCTTTACTCTTTTTCCAAAAAAACTCCACCCCCAACATATATTACTCTCTTTATTTATTACTCTTTTTATTAAAAAAAAACTCCACCCCCAATATATATTACTCCCTACGGTCCCATACGAAACAACCGGATTCTGATTCTCAGGAATCAAGAGCCACAGTTGATTCTCGGGAATCCACAGCAAAGTGATTCTCAGGAATCTGTAGCCCAAAGAAAGGGGGCCTTAATCCTGTCCCACATACTCATGTGCTAAGGTGATTCAAGGTGGTAGCTTCCCTACACCTGGGTGGTCAAACTTGTGCGCGTTGTTTGAGCGGAATTTGTGTTTTGTTTATCACGAGCTAATTTGATGTCATTTGGCCACCAACATTTGTAAGCACCTAGTTGCTTTTGTCATAGCCGAAGCCAGGATTTTTCAGATTTTTTTATTTTGTGTGTGCTTTTTAATTTTTTTACTGTTCATTGTGGATGCAATGCACCTGGATATAGCCAAAACTCTCCCTTCGAGTAGAGACTCGTTCGAAAATTGCTAAGGTAGGTTATGCATATAGAGTTGACAACCTTCAACATAGCTGCATAAACGGTCGCAACCTTCATCCAAGTATTCACCATTACTCAAGACTGAATGAAGGGCATGAGGGGAAGGAGACCCAAGAGCCTACCAATAGTGAAGGAAAAGGACAGACAGTAAAAGCGACTGATTTGGGAAGGCAAGGAGAACAGAAAAAAGTAACTACTTACATGCTAAGTAGAAGTCAGAAGCCTTTGTGGGAGGCTAGTAAAGGAGATTCAATTTGAATGTATGTGGGAACAGAACCTCCTAACCTCCAGGCTGGTAAAGGTAAGAGAAACACGTTCAAAAGGATGGCGCGCTCCAATACCAGCGAACCTCAGACCTCGCTCAGCCAGGATAAAAAAAGAAGAGCTGCAGATGTGATGGAAATCGACGAAAGCAAAGAGGTGCTGAAAAAGTCAAAAATGAATGTAGAGGGAGAGAACGAGAAACAAACAATAACACCCGTCTTTGAATGTGAAGCTGGGCTGCACGGACAGCCCGGTGAGACCAAATGAGGATCATAGCTTGGAACTGTCGGGGATTGGGTAATGGGCCGGCAGTTCGAGGGCTTCTGGACCTCCAGAAGCGGGAGGACCCTGACATCCTATTCTTGTCGGAGACTAAGAGCGACGAGAAAAGGATGAAACACATCAGGTGGTTGTTGGGAATGAAACACATGGTAGTCAAAGAATGCAGAGGGAAAAGCAGTGGTTTAGCACTTTTTTGGAAAGAAGGTATCCCGGTGGAACTCCATAATTACTCAAAATATCACATGGATGTGGAAATAGTGGAAGACGATGGTTTCAAGTGGAGGTTGACTGGAATTTATGGAGAACCAGCAAGGGATAAAAAGGAGAATACGTGGAGGCGCATGAGAAACTTGAACGCACAATTGGACAGACCATGGTTATGCCTTGGGGATTTCAACGAAATATTATTTAACCATGAAAAGAGAGGAGGACAACCAAGGCCACAAGTATGCTTGGATAAATTTAGGGAAACTCTGGAAATTTGCGACCTGCAAGACTTGGGCTTCATTGGTGATAAGTATACATGGCGGAATCACAATCACTTGGTGCAGCACTACATAAAAGAAAGGCTTGACCGAGCCGTGGCTTCCCCAAATTGGGCTGCCAAATTCCCTCATGTCAAAGTGATAAACGGTGACCCAAGACACTCAGACCACCGCCCGGTCATAGTCCAGATTGAGGGAAAGGAGGACCGAGTAGGCTTTGCTAGCCTAAATACCTTCAAATTTGAAGCGAAGTGGTTAAGGGAGCAGGATTGTGAAAAGATTGTACAAAATGCATGGCAAGAAGCACAAGAAGAAGGTATGAATGATGTATTCCAGGGGTTGAAGAAAGTGGCAACAAATTTAAAATATTGGAACGCCAACACTCTTGGGGATTTGAATAAAAGGATCAAAGAGGCCAAGAAAGAATTGGAAGAAGTCTGAAAGAAAGACATCTCACCAGATCAAGTGGCTCGTGAAGCATTTCTAAGGAAAAACTAGACCGGCTTGAGTCACAACAAGATGTATATTGGAAGCAGAGGGCACACGCAAATTGGCTAAAAGAAGGAGACAAGAATACATGTTATTTTCATGTGTTTGCTTCTGAAAGAAGTAAAAAGAACACGATCAGGAAGTTGAAGAAAGACAATGGAGATTGGGTAGAAGGGAATCAGCAGCTATAGAGCTTAGTAGAAGACTATTTTACAGACTTATTTACATTCACTAATAGCAGCAACAATGATAATATCACTAGACATGTACATGCTAGAGTGGACCGACATATGAACGAGCTGCTGAGTGCTGAGTTCACCAAGGAAGAAGTAAAGGCTGCCATAGAGTCAATTGGCGATCTAAAGGCTCCAGGGCCTGATGGGATGTCTGCAATATTTTTCAAGAGATTTTGGCACATTGTGGGGGAAAAGGTTACTCTTGAGATTCTACAGTTTCTCAAAGGAGGTGACATGCCTATTGGATAAAAAGGAAAAAACACCTAAACTCCCCTGCTCGGACAAATGGAAGCCTCCTCCGCCGAATGTCCTGAAGATAAATAGATGGTGCGTATGTTGAAAATTCTCACAAAGGTGGATGGGGATATGTGCTTAGAAATGACAAAGGAGAGGTGTTGGCAGCAGGTGCAGGATCTATGCAGCACATTTCTGAAGCTAGCCATGTAGAAAGTCTAGCACTCCTCCAGGCAATCAATAGGGCAAATGAGCTGGGATGTAACCGATTAATTTTTGAAACTGATGCTTTTGTACTGAAACAAACAGTAACGAGTGAAGCTTACGACAACTCAAGGCATGGAGCACTGTTTAAAGAAATCAAAACATTACTGCATACATACTTTGATGATGCAAGTGTTGAATGGTGTAATCGTTCCTGCAACTCTGTTGCTCATAGTGTAGCGTCCTTTGGCGCTGGTTTGGAATTAGGTAGCCAACAACACTGGCTAGGTGTATTTCCAAACTTTGTAAATGTTGCGGTGGCTGGCGATGTGCCACACCGTATTATGTAATATATTATGGTATTTCCAGTTCAAAAAAAAAGACTGGATGTAGCCATTACTATGTTTCATGAGGGACACAAAGCAGATATTGATCTTGAAAGAAGATTAGAATAATCGCATGGCAAACCTTACGAATTGAGTTTTTTTAGAAGGAAGGCTCAAGATGAGCCCAACTTCCAGTTTACAAAGCCATCAGCTAGAAGAGTTACATTGACTCTTCTAGCTGATTGCCACACCCAATTTCGTTCATGTAGCTGACATTCTGGTGTGATAAATAAAGTGGCAAGTTTTCTATAAAAAAACTCTATCTCGTCCAGATGAGTTATGCGCACTCCCTTATAGTTATTCCTATCCATGCGGAGGTCTACAAACCTCATGTGACAACGTCCTAGTGACACATTTGAATAATATTAGGACGTCGGTCCATTCCTAAGTCTTCCCGGGAGGATCCAGCCACCGCCGCCACTAGGTACCCTCTCTGTCTCCCTGCTTGCCGCCGCGCTGGAGGCCTATGCTGCGGTGGCGGCAGATCCCACGGCCACTTCACTCGAAGGAGCACTCGGACAACGCCCGGGTCACAGATCCACCGGTGGTGTTGATCGGGGCCTCTGGTCTGGTCGGTGGTGGGCCAAGGCAACCCGGTGCTGCTCATGCAGGATCCCGACTCCCTGCAGGCTGCCACCATGCCGGCCCTAGTGCCTCCCGACGCCAGCTACTTTGCTCCATCCGCCCTGCCCACAATCCCTCGAGGATGTCGCGACCCTGCGGCATCAAGAACGTCTCCCTATGGCTGAATTCACGCGCTTTGCCTCCTGGTTTGCATCGTGTAAAACATCATGCAGGAACAACCAAAGCGGCGACGCCTGATCCTGCAGCGGGGTGTGCGGGGCGCTCGCCACTATGCCAGGGCTACTCCGTGTGTGAGCCAATCTTCGGTCAAATATGTCCGGATTCAGCGCCTAGGACCGATGTGCGGCGGGCTCTCTGCTGGATGTGGACCACGACGATGAGGTGCCATTCAGCGTGTGCGATGGCCGGTTTGGTGGTGGTGATGCAGATCCGATCGGCCGGATGGTGGTGACTGCAGACTGTGCTGCAGCGATAGCGGTGGTCTTCAAAAGGTTTTGGGAGGGTTCAACTTTCCTGATCTATTGGTTGACTTCGACGGTGAGATACAAATTATGGACGACGGCTTGTTGTAGAGGAATGGTTGTGCAGTGGCAGCGAGCACTTCGCATGTAGCTGCGGGGATCGAGGAAAAGTGGTGGCGACAACACATGAGTGACTTTGATGATGGTGCTAATCAAGCACCCAGTCTCGAGCTCCGGGGCGAAAGCCTAGGTATGCCTCGAGTTGGTTATACCTTGGCGATGACGATGTTTTTTTTACCTTGTTGAAGGCATTGCTCGGATATGCTCGGACTGGTGAAAACCTAAATTCTGGCCTTGGTGGTTGGATACAGTGACGGCAGCGTTGAACGCCATTTCCTTCTTGAAGGCGTTGCTGTTGAAAAATCTCGTCGTTCATGTGGTGACATGAGATGTTGGTGCAGATATGGTCATTGTTCTAATTTGCCGATTGGATCGCTTTGGGGTTTTTCTTTATCTTGTTTACTCGCCTACACATTGCTTTGGCCTTATATGACTTTGCAGTTGTCGGCGTATTTTCATGTGTATTTGAGATGGTGTTGGCTGTGTCCATCCTAACTATGCAGAGGACGGGTGTGTGCTCATTGTATTATGTATCCTCATGATGCTCCATCTTGAGCCAATAAATCCACCCTTTGTCGAAAAAATTCCCAAGTCTTCCCATAGCTAGCTGAAGTACAACCCAATGGCGATTCCACTAGGGGGCTTCAATAGGCTCAAGCCCACCCTCCAAAATTTGATTTCAGCTAAACATACCACTAGACAATTATATTCGGGTTTTTTACATACAACAATTGGAATGCATTTGCTAATTAGGCTTAGGAACTTGATGTATTAAGCCTAGCCTCCATTGTCTTGCTAAATTTGCCATTGGTACAGCCAATGTGTTGATGTTTATCATGTTCATATGACCTGCAGGCTCCCTTAATTAATTAGCAGGACCTCGATCGATCCTTAAGTTTTCTTCGGACAAAACTTATATGCACCCTAAAAAACACGGAAGAGAGTACTCATTTGCAGAATCTCAATGCAAAGTTGTGCTTAGAATTTATTTCTTATAACTTTTCTTGTTCTATGATACAGTATCCTAATACTAGAACCCTTCTTACATAATTAGTTATAGTACCACATCATATTTTTACTTGGGTGGCAATACATATAATATTCTTATGATGCTAGCACGACGGAGGTTTTGCTATGCTACAAACCTCATGTGACAACGTCCTAGTGGCACATTTGTGAACAAAGGGCCACCGGTCGATGAGCATCTTAATAATATTAGGACCTCGATCCATTCCCAAGTCTTCTCATAGCATACAGCCAAGATGAGATCATACCACTTGATCAATCCCCAAGTCTTCTTGCGCCTAAAATATCAACTGCGAGCTAGACCAATTAATCTAATATGCCACCATGCATGGTTGCCGCATGAATACAGAAGGGGAAGCCTAACATGTAGTACTATTTGTCAGCTAGCGCTCTCTATTATGGAAGCTAGTTCTTGGAATCATTTGCGGCAATAAGTTGGTCATAAGTACTAAGTATATACTCCCTCCGTCCAAAAAATTCTTATCTTAAATTTATCTAAATACGGATGTATCAAGTCACGTTTTAGTATTAGATATATCCGTATAAAGACGAATTTAAGACAAGAATTTTGGGACGGAGGAAGTATCAAGTAGGAACTGAAGGTGCTCAGTGTCTGAAATAGCCTAGCTAGCAACAAAACTCTCCAATGCATAAGTTGATAATTGTATGAAAGAGCTTATCAACTTTCTTCGTTTAATTGTTTAGCAACTGAAATCTGTTATATAGGTCCACATGCATGTTTGTCATCGTTCTTTCTGGGTCATAGTGATCTCTCCTTATCTTAATTACTTTGCCATATGATCTTCGTCTATGTGTCATTTTTAGCACCCGTACACCATGAAACATTGGGAAGTGCCTAAGCATCACTATATTTTTAATGCATTTAAGTACTATACTAGAATAGTGCAATCTGATTTGGAATTTCTAATATCATGAAATTTTGCCGCAAAATAAAATAAAAATTCTAACATGAAATCCAACTATTACAAGAACAATAACTATGATTGGTCAAACTCTGCTGTTATTGCTGCGCTATAAATAGAGCTACGGAATATCGATGGGTGACAGGCAGCAATAGCACTACTCTACTGCTACTAGTTTGTTATTGCTCCTCCATATCCATCTCGCAAGAGGTTTTGATCGCTCGAGATCGAGGTAGAAAAAGGCTAGAACGGTGCTAGATGATGAGTTGACGGTGCGCCGGGGCACGGCATCGCTGCTGGCGCCGGCACGGCTGACGCCGCGGGAGAGCAAGCCGCTGTCGGACATCGACGACCAGGCGGTCCTGCGGTGCTACACCACCATGATCCATCTCTACCGAGGCGACCCTTCCAAGCGATTCATTGACCCGGCGGCGGCGGTGCGATCCGCGCTGGCGGAGGCGCTGGTGCACTACTACCCGCTGGCCGGCCGGCTGCGCGCGGAGGCCGGCCGGAAGCTGGTTGTGGACTGCGCCGGGCAGGGCATCGTGTTCGCGGAGGCGGACGCCGACATCGCCGTCGACGATCTCGGTGACGTGCGGTACCCGCCGTTCCCGCGCTCCGAGAAGTTCACCTACGACGATCACGTCTACAGGGCGCCCCCGGCCGGCGTGCCGCTATCCCTGCCGGCAATCATCGACCAGCCCTTGATGTTTGTCCAGGTGACACGGCTCAAGTGCGGAGGCTTCACCGTGTCCCAGCAGAACGCTCACTGCATCTGCGACGGCCCCGGCCTGGCGCAGTTCTGGAAGGCAGTCGGCGAGCTCGCCCGCGGCGCCGGCACGCCGTCCGTGCCGCCCGTCTGGGCCAGGGAGATCTTCAACGCGCGGCAGCCACCGCGCCCTTCCTTCGCTCATCACGAGTACAGGGAGCCAGCAGACGGGCGCGACCGGTTCGAGTCCACGCCACCGGACGCCATGGCGCGCGTCCAGTTCTCCTTCTGGCCTGACGCGATCGCCGCGCTGCGCGGCCGGCTCGCGCCGGGAGCGGCATGGGCGTCCCAGTTGGACCTGGTAGTGGCCTGCGTGTGGCGGAGCCGCACGGCGGCGCTTGGCTACGCGCCCGGGGACGAGGTGCGGCTGAGGATGCCGGTGAACGCGCGCGGCCGGCGCTGTTAGGAATAAGCCACGTCACAACGATGATCAGCACGTGTGCGCGTGTTGGTCGAGTTCGGACGCTGGTGCCGCACCGTGCCCATGGTGAATGAGCCCTGCGTGCGTGCGGCCGGAGCCAAGCAGCAGCGTGTGGCCGAGAGCAGCGGCTGGGTCATGCATGGATGAGTTAGTTGGCGTCCCCATGGAGTGATTCAAGGAGTTAGTTCCAGGTGGTTAGTGCCAACGTGGTGGCCGGGTCATGCGGTAGTAGCCGGTGTGGTGCATGCGTGCGTGAGTTAGCAGTAGTAGGAAAAGGGGCTTTTACCCCGGTTGGTAAGGGCCTTTTGTCCCGGTTTTCGAACCGGGACTAAAGGGTCGTTACTAAAGCCCTAACCCTTTAGTCCCGGTTTTTACACGAACCGGGACATAAGGTCCTCCACGTGGCCGCTGCTGCCAGCCCAGGCAGGGGGCCTTTGGTCCCGGTTGGTGCCACCAACCGGGACCAATAGGCAGGGCCTTTTGTCCCGGTTGGTGTCACCAACCGGGATCAATAGGCATCCACGCGTCAGCATTTCAGGGGCTGGGGTTTTTGTTTTTGTTTTTGAAAGGGGAGGGTTGGGGGGTTAATTTAGGTGTTTCATATATTGTGTTAGCTAGCTAATTAATAGAGAGAAGTGTCATTTCTTATCTCCGTGCTTGGTCGACGCTACGTAATATATACGTATGAAAAGGACTAGACACGCTAGCTAGTAATCAAATGAAGGAAACAGAAGATCGTCATGAACATATGCATATAGAGAGAAGTGATATCGACCACCTCTCCTTCTCCGAGAGATTGGTCGAACAACAAGTTCTCGTATATCTATCCGACACTACCGGCTACATATATATAATAATTATCTCTTACAATACAATCTCCTAATTAAATTGTAAGAACACAGTGTCCACATAGTATTCTCCGTTTTCAGCGATCACGTGGTCAAGGAAGAATCCCGCCAATTCCTCTTAAATTGCTCGCATACGATCTGGTGCTAGGAGTTCATCCCGCTTCCGAAACATCTAATTTGAAGAAGGGGGTCAATACATATATATATGAATAAATGAAACTCAACACAAATGATGGTAATAAAATAAAATTATGAATATTATTGCTTACTCACTTCATATTGTTCGTCAGAGTAGCCCCGCTCACAGGTCGTGTAGCGGATGGACTCGCAAACGTAGTATCCACAATAATTATTCCCGGGTATGAATGGCATATTTTCTAATCTTTCTAATCTTCAAGCGCATTGCATCCATCTTGATCTTGTGATCATCGACGACGTCCGCAACATGCAACTCCAATATCATCTCCTCCTCAATTTTTTTATTTTTTCCTTCAAGTAATTGTTTTCTTCTTCAACTAAATTTAACCTCTCGACAATAGGGTCGGTTAGAATTTCCGGTTCAACCACCTCCTAGATAAATAAAATCTATGTCACGTTGGTCGGTATATTTGTCATAAACAATAAATGAACCAAATAGTTATAAAAAGATAATATATACCACATCCGAATCATAGACAGGACGAGGGCCGACGGGGGCGGATACCAAAACCATCGCACTATGTAATAAGAAGGAATAATAAAAGTAACAAAATTAGACAAGTAACTATCTAAAGTAAGAATTTTTTCCTTTCAGAAAGAAGATAAGAACAAGAGGCTCACCACGGTGGTGCTGGCGACGAGATCGGCGCGGGCGATCGACGGCGGTGAAGACGGGGACGGGACGTGACAGACCGCTAAACCTAGACAAATCTCGGGGAAAATGGAGCTCGGAGGTCGAGTTTCGAGAGGAGAAAGATTAACTAGTGTGGCTCAGACATTTCATCGAACACCTCATGTGCATAGGAGGTGAGCTAGAGCACCCAAATGCCCTCCCCTCGCCGGCCAGAAACAATAGAGCACTGTGGAGTGCTCTGCTGTGGCGATGGGGTATATATAGGGAACTATTTGGTCCCGGTTCGTGGCACCAACCGGGACTAAAGGCCTTTGGTCCCGGTTGGTGCCACGAACCGGGACCAATGCCCTCTTTCGTGCCACCAACCGGGACCAAATGCCTTGTGCTGCCCCGCGTCAAAAGTTTAGTCCCACCTCGCTAGTTGAGAGGGCTCGAGAGTGGTTTATAAGCGCTGCTGCGCCCACCCTCTCGAGCTCCTCTCAACTGCAGGCTTTCGGGCCTAACCGTTCTCTTTGCCTGTGGGGCCTACTGGGCCTTCTGCGGGCCTGAATCCTGGCCCACGGATGGGTTTCAAGTCGTATTCAGGCCGTGGTGGCCCAGTAGGTGGCATAATTTTTTTCTCTGTTTTTTATTTTCTCTTTTGCTTTATTTGTTTTGTTTTGTTTCTACTTACAACAAAAAACTTATTTATTTTATTTCTAATTACTTATGTATTTTACTTTATTTATTTTATTTTTATTTATTTTACTGCTGCTATTTTTATTTATTTTACTGCTGCTATTTTTATTTAATTTATTAAGGTTTATTTATTTTAGTTACTATAGTTTATTTTATTTTATTTTATTAAGGTTTATTTATTTTTATTTATTTTATTAAGGTTTATTTATTTTATTTACTATAAAAAAATGAACATAGATGCGCCTATA
>NC_057805.1:510516198-510517904 GCF_018294505.1 Triticum aestivum | reverse complement strand
CGAGGATGGTGCCCGGTTATAGCAATCTTGGAGATTACCTGCCCGACGATGTACATTATGATATCTTGGAGGTGGACGAACACAAATACCATTACGGGAAGCCTCTCGTCAAAGATGAAAGATCTCTAACAACGATGATGCGAAGATTACATGATTGGTACATGAAAACCTGCAGAGAGTCTGGGGGGGGGGATACTTTGACGCTGAGAGTTAAACCGGAGCATGACCTCGTTGGAATTGAACTGTTGAATGTTCCATTTGAGGAGTTCTTCCAATTTTTCAATCAAAAGGCCCTCGATAAATCAACGGTCACTTGCTACTGTCTGTAAGTAGTACTACTTCTGTTATTAAGTCTCTCTATATAGGTCAGCTCTTTCATTGCATGTATTTATAATTATCCTCACTATATTATGCAGATTGAAGATCGCCGAATTGAAGAAAAGACAAATCGGTGATATTGGGTTCATTAACACAAATCTCATAGATGCAACTGAGGTTAAATATCATGTCGAAAATACCAAGGCCAACTTGCTACGATCGTTGGTAATAAATGAAAACAAAGATATAATACTCTTTCCTTACAACTTCAAGTGAGTGTTACTGTCTTGTGCATATTCGGTTTCCCTTATTAGTCCAGGTTATAGTAATGTAATTGATGACTTATGCTGCGTGCGCAGCTTCCACTATATTCTCCTAGAGATTAAGCTTGAGCAGGGAGTAGTAACCGTCTTAGACTCGAGACGAAAAGATCCCCAGGACTATGCGGACATGACTCAAATGCTCGAGAAGTAAGTTAAATCGATCATTATCCACCATATCAGCAACTTTGTTCATTTCCTGATATCAAGTAATTGTTTTCTTTGTGTGGCAGGGTTTGGAGAAAATTCACCAAAAAAGCTCCGGGACTGCCGAAGAAGCTGCAATTTAAACATCCGAAAGTAAATACTATAGTAGCATGTTCCGCGCATCTCCTAGTGATTCAAGCGCTAGTTTCATCAATATCATTTAGCATGCTTGCTTATCAGTTTGATTGACCTCTATTTCTTGTAAAGTGGTTGTGGCAGGAACCCGGAAATAATTACTGTGGATACTACGTTTGCGAGTCCATCCGCTACACGACCTGTGAGCGGGGCTACTCTGACGAACAATATGAAGTGCGTAAGCAATAATATTCACAATTTTTTTTATTACCATCATTTGTGTTGAGTTTCATTTATTCATATATATATATATGTATTGACCCCCTTCTTCAAATTAGATGTTTCGGAAGCGGGATGAACTCCTAGCACCAGATCGTATGCGAGCAATTCAAGAGGAATTGGCGGCATTCTTCCTTGACCACGTGATCGTTGAAAACGGAGAATACTATGTGGACCCTGTGTTCTTACAATTTAATTAGGAGATTATATTGTAAGAGATAATTATTGTATATATGTAGCCGGTAGTGTCGGATAGATATACGAGAACTTGTTGTTCGACCAATCTCTCGGAGAAGGAGAGGCGGTCGATATCACTTCTCTCTGTATGCATATGTTCATGACGATCTTCTGTTTCCTTCATTTGATTACTAGCTAGCGTGTCTAGTCCTCTCCATACGTATATAGTACGTAGCGTCGACCAAGCACGGAGATAAGAGAGGACACTTTTCTCTATTAATTAGCTAGCTAACACAATATATGAAACACCTAAATTAACCCCCCAAAAAC
>NC_057805.1:510509882-510515894 GCF_018294505.1 Triticum aestivum | reverse complement strand
AACAAAAACCCCAGCCACTGAAATGCTGACGCGTGGATGCCTATTGGTCCCGGTTAGTGCCACCAACCGGGACCAAAGGCCCTCCTGCCTAGGCTCGCCGCACCGGCCACGTGGAGGCCCATCTGTCCCGGTTCGTGTAAGAACCGGGACTAAAGGGTTAGGGCATTAGTAACGACCCTTTAGTCCCGGTTCAAAAACCGGGACAAAAGACCCTTACCAATCGGGACAATATGCCCTTTTTCTACTAGTGATGGCATGTCTTGTATCCACTGAGAGTGCTTTTGGTTACCTACACCGTTTTTTAGAGGTTGCACGGAAAAAAGGTCAGGATGACTAGAGCCTGGTTGAGAAGATACAGACAAAATACAACGTTTGCAAGTTGATTGGTTACTTGCATATAGGTTGCCTGCACTGCAAGCATTTCCTACCCGGTGTTTGGTTGCATGCATGCATTATGATTAGGAGTTAACAACTACACTGAATATAGATGTTAAAGTAGAATTTTCGTTGCCACTACTCGTGGCCCTCCTCCATGGGCTCACTGCTACTGTCACCGCCGGCATGCATGAGGGGCTGTCACCCACATCCATGGCGCCCGCCTGCGCGCTCACCACCATCCTCGCCGCCATCCTCTTCTCCGTCCTCCTGCCGCTCTTGGCCAGCGCTACACGGAGCCGCCACGCCGACGTGGGTCGCTCCCCGGCAGTCCGACAGTGGAAGGGCGTTCGCCTGTGGCCTCTGCCTAGGCGACCCCGCGACGATAGACTGTCTGGCATGCCACGGCGCCACGGCCGCCAAGAAGCTCACTGGCTATGGCGCGAGCAGGCGCACCGGCATCTGGAGGAGCGAGGGCTGCTTCCTGGCCTACGTCGACGACAACACACTGGTCACATGTAGATCTACTCGTCTATGATTAGTGAAACAAAAAAACACACAACACGAAAGTCATGTCAAACAGCGAGGTGAAACTACTACTCAAAGGAAACTTCAAAAGGTCAACCGTGTGTCACGAATTTGTCAAAATTCATCCAAAACGGCTTCAAATATGAACACACAATTTAACATATAGAGTGAACAAAACTACGGTCCGATCGCATGAATAGAATCATAACATCAAGGTGCATATTTTTCGTGTACAACTTATCGTGAATCGAAGCATGGTTGTGTAGAAGGGGTGAAGGAGCTTAAAGAGGTGCTTAGAAGAAAATACCTGCAAATCACATACAGACATGTCTCGCCTGAGCCACTCACGTGGGCTCAAGAGCATCGCTCGGGCCTGACTCGCTGGAAACGGTCGTTTTGGGCGTTTCCAGGGAGAGAGGCCCAGAGATGCTTTTAAGAACCATGCAATGCAGGTCCAACAATATTTGCACGTAACCAAACAGCCAACACCGAAAAGATGCTGCATACAACGGGCTGATTGAGCTTTTGTGGGCAACCAAACGCGCCATGAATTATTCCAAAGTTTGGTGTACTGCGGTCATCTCTCTCTCTCCACGATTTCTACCGTTATCTCTTTTAACTTACATCATCATTTTTTTTTCTGACAAAGAGAATATATTAATATCGTGAAGATACCAATTACACCCGGCCTCTATACCAACATAATGTCCAAAGAGATCAAGGGTACACACAGCTAAAAAATAATAAAAAGAACAGAAAAAAAGACCTGCCACGGTTATCAATCACTAGCATCAGTGTGATAAACAACACTTGTTGTGTACTGGTCGGCAGGCGGTGGACCAAACGTGGCGGGTTGCCATCATCCGTCCGAAAATACTTGTCATCAAAATGGATAAAAAGGGATGTATCTAGAACTAATATACGTTAGATACATTCCCTTTTATTCATTTTGATGACAAGTATTTCCGGACGGCGGGAGTATTGTCTAATTAAAGTAACATTCATAATCCTGTTCTTGATTGATTTGCTAGGGTAGAAAATTAATTATCATAGGTAGAGTATCAGAAATAAAAATGGCCCATTTTATCTCAGTGCAAGCAGACCTATATTGAATTGATATCTACCTGTTTCAGACACATCAGTTGATACCAACTTACTTTAGAGCAAGATGACAGGTCGACTTCCACAGCCTGCTGCTCTGCCGAATCACATCTTGCTAGCGAGATCATGCAAACCACAAAAAGTGCAACTGCAAGCAACCAAACGAATCAATCTACTTGATCATCACAACCGATTATACATTGCAAGCAACCGAACGAACCAATCTACTTGACCATCACAGCCGATTATACATGTACAAAGAAAGGTATCATATGATGTTGTTTCCCGAAAAAAGGTTTGGAAGACATAGATTAATGATTTTGGCTTCTGAACATAGTTACCAATTCGAGCAAGGTACACACACCTATATAGGTTGTAGATAATAGTGGAAATCTTTTTTTCGAGAAGGAGGGTATCCCCCGGGTTATGCATCACACGATGCACATAGCCATAGATAATAATGGAAATCTAGCAGATGTTGGGACGATACCTGCACATTCCATGCAAGCTTTATTGATTTGCAAAAGTGAATCGCAGAGAGCCAGTGATGAAACATTGATATTCTCGCAAAAAAACACATTCTTCTAATAAAAACTATCATAAAGTTGTTCACAAAGGCTCGGAGTAATACTACTGCCGCTAGTTTATCTACTCCCTAGCTATAATATTACTACTAGCTACCCCCTTCCTCTATTTCAGACTGCTTTGGTCTAAAAGTTTATTTACATATGCCCTCTGTGATTTGGGTCAAGTGGCCATCCAGTCAGAATGCTACTAAAAGAAAAGAAAAAGACCACCGATAATTTTAAAATGTCTTATAAGTTTCCAAGCACCTCTTCATATAATTTGCGGTTTGAATATATATGTCTTATAATTCTCCATGGACCTCGTGCAAGGTGTGGAAGTTTGCCTTGCACGCATCTATTTGCAATTTGCGATTTATGACCGGTCATGGATAGGTTCCCCTGGGCACATCAGAAACAAGGCGCATGGGGAAAGAGAAGACGACATAGGGAGCATATATTCAACTTGGTAGCTTGTATTGATCGACTAGGGATGGCTTATAAAGCAATTACAACTTGGAGTAAAATGAAACAACTCTAACTGAATTTGGAGACAGCAGGAAAACCTTCTTCGGGACGAACCTTTCCATACCCAAATTCTTACTCTAAATTAATAATAACTAGGGGCAATCGACTCCTGGCGATGCCGAATTTGGTCTCCTCCGTCTCTGGTATGTGGCGCCACACATGAAAATATATGCGAACGATTACACATAATTCGCACATGAAAAATACTTGAATGCAAACAGACAAATAGGTAGATAAACATTACTACTTTAACAACAACTAGCATCACAGAAGTTGATGTCGCTTATAACTTATCATTACTTTTCCTTTAGGCTCTTGGTTCATCTTGCTCCCATCAGCCTTAGGGAATGAAGATATTAGCTTGAGCTCAAAATTTCTTAACAAATGGCTCCATATCACCTTAATTTGTAGGTATGCCAAGGCCATGCCAGGGCAAACATGCCTTCCACCACCAAATGTTGTGAAAGAGTACTTGCCACCAACTTTGTCCTCCTCTCTTCCAGGGCCAAACCGATCCGGGTCATACAGATGAGGGTCACTGTAAATGTGTGCTAGCTTATTGTTGAGTGCAGTAGGGACTAGAATATTATGCCCCCCAGGTATGTCATATTCCTCGCCTTCCTTGGTATGCACCCTGAATTTTGTATGTGCCTTGCGAACTAAAACTGGTGCTGATGTATGCATTCTAATTGCCTCCTTGATGCATCTATGCAGGGTATCCATCTCCGACAAGGCTTCGTAGCCTATTTGGTTCTTGTACTTGCTAATGATATGTTTTTGCTCCTCCATGGCAGCTATTAAGAACTTGGTGTTGCTCAACATGCAAGCTCCAGTCCATGTACTAGTGCTAGTGCTTGAGATGTGTCCGGCAACGACGAGGCCCATGATCATGCCAGAAATTTCTGCTTCGGTTGTAAAGCGACCATCTTTGTACTTGGAATTCATCAACCTCTGCAGTGCATCGTCCTCGACTCGGCCGGAGCTTCTACGTGACCTGATGGTTGCAGTGAAAATTTCTTTCAGCCTGATGTGTGCCTTGTCTCGTCGGCGGTTTCTCGGGGTTGTAGTATATGGGAACAAGAAACTGAGAAAGTTCAAGCCATTTGCAAGGTCATGGAATAATGAGTATACTTCTTCCAGCATCATGTCTCGAACCTCATATCCGAGTAGGCACCGACTTGAGATAAACATGAGTACCTGCTCGAGTTCATGTTTAAGGTCAACTATGCCATCTTGTCCCCACTTTGCAAAGTAGGCCTGCACAGTAGTATAAGAAAGCCATCAGCCAAGTGCAGCGCACATGCATGGTATCACTACTTTTTTTCATCTACATCTGCTAACCAAAAACTAATGACAAATGTTGAAACCAGGTCCAACACATACGCCATCTTGCTAATCTAATACTATGTTATTTTGGTTTATTAGACTTGTGATTTGTGGGCTGATTTGACCAGGTAAACTCAATTCTTTTGCTCTCATGATATTCCCATAAAAGATATTTATGTTAAATTATATATCATCGTTGCTATCATATGCACATGTAGTACATGCATATTTCTTTTTTGTAAAAACAAATGTAGTACATGTTGTCACCTTTGAGTACAAAAAACTTAGTTTAAGTAAGGGAATTACGGAAGCAAACTACCTCTGGAAGAGGAGTGTTCGGGAATATATGAAACCACAAAATAAATTAGCGAGATTGGAGAAAAGCCATAGGGTAGATAAATAAATGAAGGTTTATTTAGGTGTACCTCTACTTCTTGAGACATGGGATCAACGAGGCTCCGCAGCTTGGAAGGCTTTAGCGCATCAACGATGAAGTTTAATTGTTCACTGCAAGTTGCGGTATCTACACCATAAAAAACTTCTTGGCCAAAGATGGGAATGGTGACCTCCATAAATTTACGAACGTCAATATCTGACTCCAACCCTTGGAAGAAATGAGTTGAGACCTCTGGTCCAACCAACAAGGTTATCTTTGGTCCAAACAAACTTACTGTAAATACACTGCCAAACTTTGTGTACAAATCATTGATTGTAACCCCAAAACCCTTGATAAAGAGTGAAGGTAAGAGACCAAGGACATTCACGATAGGTGGAGGTGGTCTTGTGGACAATGGATGGACACTGCTTTTCCATCTTAAAATCTTGGTGCCTACTACAATTATGAAAAGGATACCTATGGCCAACCATGTGGTTCTAGTTGCCAGCATGTCCATAATGCCGTGACTAGTAGTTATGCAGCAAGCCAACTACGTACGTACCCAATGGGTCCAGCGCTGCAAAAACATTAACCTGCATTGAGGTAGTAAGTACTAAGTCAGATATGCATATATCTTCTATACAAGTAACAGTTAGCATATGTAAGAAAGGAAACAAATACCCCCAACGGACACCGAGTGTCTACTCGCAAGCTCAAATGCTCCTGGATGGACAGTAAATTCTTAAAAATAGATATTTTTAAAAAAAAATCTGATTTTTTGTGGTAAATTTTAAGGAATGTTTCATCTCATTTTCAGAGCATCGATTTTGTTTTTCTCTTGCCATGACTTCTATCAATGTGATTTCATGATGGAACTTTGTAAGCATTCTAAATATTCCTTAAAGTTCATGTTTCCTACCGCGTTCTTTATGAAGGATCGACAATAAATTTGTTTCCGGTTTGTAAGTTTCATGTTTCCTACCGTGTTCTTTATGAAGGATCGACAATAAATTTGTCTCTTTGCTGAATCCTTTAGAAGCCTGCCGCGTTCTTTATGAAGGATCGATCTGTCCTAGCACTCTTCGTGCAGATAGGCCATGGCCCATGGACCGCACCATGAGATAGCTCGGAAGGTGCTGAGCAGCGGCGGCATGAACGAATGGGAAAGGGATCAGGCAAGGAGAGGAGTAGAGATAGAGCTTCGAGGACTTGTCG